>NC_141050.1:35517493-35519993 GCF_041138505.1 Cibotium barometz
TGACTATCCGAACCGATGCTAATTGAGAAGTCAATTTCAGAGAACGACGATGCTATTCTCAATAACATATCTTCTTGTTGCATGTTTTATTTTTCCATGCCAAACATTAGTTTTTAGCCAAAATTTCATGTTTGGGCCTCAAGCTTGGGCTCAATCTCATATTTGAGGCTTGATCTCAAGTTTCAGTCTGAAGCTCAAGCTCAATCGCTTGATCTCAAGTTTTAGCCTCTCCCTCAGGTTTCTCAGGTTTGAGGCTTGAAGCTTAGGCTCAATCTCAGTTTTGAGGCTCGATGTCAAGCTTGTGCACAATCTCAAATTGCAGCTTGAGTATGGGATCACAAGAAAATATAACGAGATTATTTACCTCAAACTCAAGTTGCATACTTTATAACTCACAAAATTACTTGCCTACCAAAAAGGGTACCTAAGTGTTTGCATCCTCTACATGAACAAGTACTACTATACACTTTTGGCCCAATGTGCATACTACGTTTGTGTCATTTGAATTCCGTGTCATGGAATTCTATTTCTTTTTAGTTGTTAACTTGCTCCGTTGTTCATTTATATACGGGTGCAAAACATGTGGAGCAAAGGAGATAAATTTTTTCTTATACAAGGAGCCTTAAGAAAGGTTCATGGAATCATTCTCTCTAATGATCCTAGTGAGCTTTATGGAACCATCAAAATTGGTGATGCATGTGTTTCAATATAAGTTCTTGAAAGCTTTGAGGATGTCTATACTATTCCATTTCCAATATTGGATGCTACTACAATGGGTGAAGTAGTTGGAAGCATTCT
This sequence comes from Cibotium barometz, assembly GCF_041138505.1. Classification (NCBI taxonomy): domain Eukaryota; kingdom Viridiplantae; phylum Streptophyta; class Polypodiopsida; order Cyatheales; family Cibotiaceae; genus Cibotium; species Cibotium barometz. The sequence goes on from NC_141050.1 coordinate 35,518,292, forward strand.
TACCATGTTAGTTCAAGACCAACTTGAATTGACAACATTAAGAGCTTCTTGGAGAGAGAAAAGGGTCTTTGTAATGAGGATAAGACTAAAAAACTTGGAGAGGGGTCATTCTATTGGTTCACCCTTCAATGAACTAGAAGAAACAAACCTAGGCATTATTATTGATAAGCCTTTGTATGTAGCCAAAACACTCTCAACACATGCATCGGAATTACCAAGTTTGAGTTTGATTAGATGGCCAATAAAGAAACTCACTTTTGAGAATGGGCAGTAGCTTAAACTAGTTGAAACTCATGTAGATGTAGATTATGATGACCACAATCCTCTTGATGTGATGAGCAGTAAATGATAGTAGTGAAGAGAGTCATACAGATGAAAATAGTAGTTTGGAGAGGGTTGAGCGAGAAGAGGCTCTTGGAGAGAGAAAAGTGTCTTTCTATGGAACGAGGATAAGACTAAAAAACTTGGTCATTCATTGATTCACCCTTATGACGCTATCAACTTCAATGATCTAGGAGAAACAAACCTAGGCATCATTATTGATAAGCCTTTGTATGTAGCCAAAACACCCAACTCACTTTTGAGAATGGTGAGTAGCTTAAACTAGTCAAAAATCATGTAGATGTAGATGTAGATGATGATGATGATGACCACAATCCTTCTTGACGAATCAACATCAATTGAGCAATGACAATGATAGTAACGAAGAGAGTCATATAGATGAAAATAGTAATTTGAAGATGGATGAGTGAGAAGAATGTCACGAAGGTAATAAGGGCACAAACAATGAGACCACCATATATTTACCTTTGAAGAGAAGAGATGTAATGAAAATTAGGCAAGCAAGGAAGACTGACGAGAATGTAGCTTTCTCCAAAAAGTGTACTCGAGAAGATGCCCACAATGTTGCCAAAACGATTGATTACTGTGAAAAAAATGTTGTCAAATGGCTAGTAGAAGCAAAATATTGAAAACAAAGTTGGACTTTTGGAGTCAAAGCTACTTAAATAGGTCAACCTATATATATGATAGTATAAACATGGCATATAAACATGGCATTTAGTAAGGAGGGAGATAAAGAGTGTTTTAAATTCATGTATGGTGGAATAAAAGTTTGTAACAACACAACATGGTGCACTGTACATGGAATTATAAAAACTACTTTCCAGGTATAAAAGAAGTTATATGCAAGGACAAGAAGAGCGACTTGTGGGAACACTTTCATCATTCGAAAAGGTTTGACACACGTGCAAAGCAATCATACAAGATTTCATTGATAAAAATGCTGAGAAAATGCCTGATAAATCTAGGACTTCTATGCATGGGACTCGTAAGACATAGGAAGTTCTTCTAGCCATTTATAAACATGTGGATATCTTACATGAGGTTAACGAAACACTCAGTTCTTTAGGATATAAACATATTTCATAGCCCACTTTCCCTCAATTGTGGAATACATAATTCAAGATAGTTACTCTCTACAAAACTAGCACATTTTCAAAGTGTGACATATGTACATCCATAAAATTGAAATTAGACTCAACAAAGAACCAAGTGGAGCATGTTAAGTAAAGACATATGCTATAGCAAATGAGTTGCAAAAATGTGTACTATGGTTGGAGAATGTACTAAGAGTTGTATCCAACAAAGTATCTATGCATCGTTCATGACAAAATGGACCAAAAGAAAACTTGCAAATACC
>NC_141050.1:35527493-35567493 GCF_041138505.1 Cibotium barometz
TATATATTTTTTGGTATTCTATTTTTTTTGGTTTTTAACCATTTTCTCTCCCCTCTAATGTATCTGTACAATTTAAGTTGATGGTATGTATAAGGGAAAAAGTTTGAAAATAAAATTTTGCTACCAAACCGGTGTGTTGTAGTGTCGAGTTAACCATTGAGAAAATTATGAGGAGAGGGTCGTTGATGCACGTGTTAGGTGAACAAGAAAATTATGAGGAGAGGGTCGTTGATGCACGTGTTAGGTGAACAAGATTTTGTCCACCTCCAATTATGTGCAACTTTCTGACACCATCTCCACCATCCAAGATTGTGGTGACTTGATTGTACTTAAAGACCATGGGTAGAAAGGCATTAGATTCATCTTGCTTGAAGTAATGACGAACCTTATTCATTGGTATCCTAGGAATCTCAGGCTTTACTTTAGGTGATGTAGATGTTTGTGAACTTGAGTCATCAAACTCCTCCTGCTTGGCTATATGGGCTCAGTGTTTCCTTGCAAGAAGATTTTGATCGGGATCTAGATATGGTTGGATAGAAAAGCTATTAGGCCTGTTATGTCCCTGATTCTATAATTGTGTTCACTCGATGGGGGACTAGGGCCAGCAATGGTGTACAAAATCTGAATAGGCTCTTTCCTTGGGGCAAATTTTATAATTTCTTACGTCTCTATGTCATCTAGAAACTCATCCCTGATTACTTGTGAAAATAGGGTGTGTTGGTCCATTGCTAACTCATCATTCTTTTTTTCCTTGTCCTCCAGCTTTTGCACTAACAACATTTGGTGGTGGTTTTAATGGTTCTTAAAATAAATTTGAGAGAAGAGCTTCCTCACTAGAAGACTCTAGAGGAGTGGTAATGTTTGGCTTGTGAGTCAGGGTTTGATTAGTAAGGGTATGAAAGTAGGGTAATGCTCAAGCACTAGCTCCATCTCTCATTGGAGTTAATGGACAAGTTATTGGGCTTGTTCAATACGTTCTTTTTCCACAATGGGATTAGGATAGTCAAGTTTTTCTTTGAGCTTAGTGTTTGAGGTTGTTCTCTGCTGATCAGGAAAGGCTTTGGCTTTTTCTTGAGAAGCTAGAGATGCAGCATCAGAGTCTTCTGAACTGCTTTGAATTGAGACCTTTTCCTGGCCTCCACCTAAGTTTCTAGAGCTGCACGCTTTCAAGCGTTCCTTGTGGTTTTGGGATTGGTTATGGGAGTAGAGGTTTATTTGTTTTTGTTATTGGGTTAAGTACCAGCTTTTATTATTTTTCCTTCATTTCCCTTATTCTTTATTTATAGCCTTGTTATTACATGGAGTGGAACCATGTGGATCTGGGATACCTCAACATAGAGGATCATGTGGTGGCTAACATCTTCACGAAGGCATTGGGTAGGGCGAAGCTCCACAAGTTTAGGAGCCTACTTGGAGTGGAACTGTGTGGAGTTAAGCTTGATGGGGGGGGTGTTAAGGCTAGTGGAGGGGGTTAGCTCACTTGTAAGTACAATAGGTGCCTTGAGTGGACAATCTTTGAACAAATGAGATACTCCACACTGATTGTAAGTAGCTATAGGTGCTAATGGATTTGATTGTTGAAGTTGTTCTTGTGGCATAGATGGATTAGCTATTGGCATTCCCTTATTTGGACATTCAGTAATTCTATGTAGGCCTTGACAATGGTAACATTGAATGGGTTGTCATTGCATAGGAACCGTGGGCATTGTTCGTCTTGCTCATGGGCCAGATTTATAGCAGACTGGAACAGGTTTAGAAGATTCATCTTGTACCCAGTTGGGCGGATTTGGGTATTCAACTTCCTTCATATTGCTCAAAGTCTTGTGCCTCTTCCACTCCAACTTGGTGCATATAGGGGTCACTCGTGGAATTGGGGGTTGGGGTGGTAAGACATGGGGTGGAATGGGTGCTTCTGGAAGATGAATCAATCCTCTTTGTTGTGGTATTGGTGCTTGTTGGACTACATGGCCAGTGGTTTGCTACACTAACCAAGGTGCAGGCAGTGCCAATGGTTGTCTTAAGGGAGGTAATTACCCTTGTCCAGGTTGTTTTGTGATTATAGGTTTCTTTGGTAGTAGCAAACAAGAAGTGTCATGGTTATCATACCTTTGATAATGAGCATAGTACAACTATGTTCTAGCTCTCAAATGTGGACACTCTATGCCTGAATGATTGTTCCTGCAAATTGGGCACCAAACTAATTCTCTTTCTAGGATACAAGTGCTGATTTCCCATGGGTCCATGCACATTATTTTCTTTGAGTTCTTTGGGCAATGCATTACTAAGCTCATCAACCATCATTTCACTCACTAGCCTATTGGCGCATATCCTAAGGCTAGTGTCTTTCGATTTACTAGCTTTGGTTGAAAGAGGACAAGTATTGGAATCAGTTCCTTGATCTTCAGTCTCTTTCATATTATCATCCATTATTATTGCCAATTTACAACATTCATCGAAAGTCGAGGGGTCCTTTAAGACTAAATAGTTATGAAGTTTTTTGTTTTACAAATTCACAGTTGGAATTTAGGTAAAAGTTGATCATTTCTCAGCCGTTCACTTGGTGTGTAGCCAGTGTTTTGTGTGCGATACATAATCTCAAATAGATTAGTCTCTTGCTCTAGTAGAGCTCCTTCTATCTCGTGCAGCTTCAATTTAGGTACATTCTTTAAGGTTGATATAATGTTTTCATATTCACCTTTGTCCACACTCTTCAAAAGCACTGCTAGTGCCTCATCATCTTCTACCTTTTTGCCAATGGCTGCCAGTTGTTGCTTAATGCTTTTATATTTGTTCAAGTGTGTGATTAAAGGTTCACTTTCCTTCATATCCAGTTTGTAGAATTGCATTAACAGATTTATCTTTGATTTTTTGGCTTGAGTGCCAAATAATTTATTGAGTTCATCCCATGCATCTTTTGCCCATTGTATCCCTGTGATGTGATGAATGATTTCATCATTTAAACTGAGTGCGATAAGTCCTAATGCTTTCTCATTTTCCCTGATCACCTCTAGGCATTCATCTCTTCCCTCAACTACCCCCCACCACAAATTTTTCCTCATGAGCAAATACATGGTTTTTGTTTGCATGTATAAAACTGCTCCCCATTAAATTTGGCTATCTCTTGTGCTGTGCTCATGATGATGTGAGGGGGGTCTTACCTCTTGATCCAATTTCAAGATTCAAGGGCAGTGTCTACCCTTTTACAACTCAATTTGGTGTTTAGGTGATGATTACAATAGATTTATCAGCAGCATAAATTCACCTGAAATTATATTAAACCAAGGGTAACAAATCTGTACTGAATGATTGGAGTATCAAAGCATCTCCGAATCGTAATCTAAAGTTATAGGGATCTGTATTAGATACCCAATGGCTAATTTGAACCCTCAATTGCACCAAAATATAGTGATTAGTGCTGATGAATCACTGATTAGCAAAATAATCCTCTGTTTTGTGTGCAGAAAACAAAGTATGCGGGGAGTCCAGATCTGGGGCCTTAGAGTTCAAATGAGCTCAACCCCTTTCAAGGCCATCAATAACAATTAGTCTAGTAGAGGATTAAGCCAATAAACACAAGATTTGACCAAACATTGAATGCTTAATCTCTCTGTTTTACCCCAAAGTCACATGCAGATTTGATGAAGAGCTTGGATCTCACTGTAGACTTGATGAAATCAAAAACTGTCTTCACCAGCTTGTAGACCACTCTTGAAAACCCCTGGGGCCAAGAGGAATTAGACCCATTGTATCTGGTGCAGACAAGATCTCCATTTCCCTTCAAAAAAAAGGTGCCTGAAAAAACACGAAAATCTACAGCTCTCTGCACAGCGGTTTGCTGATTTGTCTTGATGGGCTGAAGCTTGGGGCTTGGGGCTATGTGTGGCTAAAGGCTTGAAGCCTATTGTTAAGCCTGGAGGGAGATCAAGCCCCTTCGCCAGCTGGGGGTACAGAAGCTCTTGAAAAAAAGAGGTAAAAGCTTGATTATCTACTAATCCTAATTAACTAGGTGATTAGCAAGATAATGGGCTCATAAATTTGATGGATTCTAAGCTAGGCTCTGATACCATGTTAAATTTGCAGCAATGTGATGAGCTATGGTGGATCAAATGCTAAAATCAACATCATTAGAAAAGAGATTAGATAATAATTAAGATGTGATTAGTGAGCAATTAACTAATAGCTTAATGTAGGCATTGATAATAAAAAAACTAATAGCTTAATGTAGCAAATTCTCATTAGGCCAATGCCTCAATTTATAGAGTTTACATCCAAGCATCTAATCCCACTGATCTCTCCTTGATTCACTCCACCTCTTTTGCTTGATTCTCTCCACCTCTTTTGCTTGATTCTCTCCACCTCTTCCCAGAATATCTCCACACCTCCTAAATCTTCTCATGCTACCCTTTATTCTCTCTCAGTAGATACTTCTCACCTTTTCATAGCTTCTCACTCATTTACAGATTCTCTTTTATAGCCTCTTGCTAAGGGCTTTTTCCCGCACACACCCTATTCACTTGTATATTTCAACAGGGGACCACTAGCTCCCCTGGGACACCTCACCATCTCCTTACCATCATCAATGGTCGCAATAATGACCCTATCGGCGTGTATGGTAGGGTTCCCACTAAAGACATATGCACCATGGCTACTCCTCATAATGGGGCCTAACAAATGTGCATTGTATGTCAAAGTGAGATACATGCTGAGAGGTGGGCATTGAGTGTATACTAACATAGAGTTGGAACTTGAGGAAGTTATGGGCGTTAGAGAAAAGCCTCTAAGGAATAGGATATTGCAAGAATGCTTAATCAAGTGAAAATTCTTTTTGCGAGAAGATGCCACGTGGGAGAAATAGGAGGACATAGCATGAGACTATCACCAGCTTGCAAGATGAGGACATCCTAATTCTTTGAGTGGGTGAGTGTAAGATCCCTCTTACCATGTAATTGGCTTATAATTGGCTAATGTAAAATTTAGTAATTATTGTAGAGAGAAAATATGTAAAGTAATGTAAGTTACATTTGTAGATACACAAACTCTTCTTAAAGCTTTAGTACTAATTTTCTCAGCATGAAAATAATTAAAATTAAGTGAAAATATTAAGGTTCATATACGTTAAAAAAATAATAAGGCCTTGCGGGGCCTATGTACACATGTGTATACACCTCCCCCCAATCATTAATAAAGTAAAAAAATCTAAAAATAAGAAAATTAAGTAAAATGAGGATTAAAAATAAATTTAGCACATGCCAATTCCCTAATATGAATTTTGGGGCTAAAAATTTTAAGGTTCCCATGTTAAATTAAATTAAGTCTTATAGGTGTGTGCACATCAATAGATTAATAGGCAAGAGATTAAATGCATAAGGTTGGAGAAACCATGGTTTAGCAAAAACCAAGGGTAAATTTGGGTTGGTGGAAAGTGGTAAACAGCTTGTGGTATTTGGGAAGTGGTAAGTGGTAAATGGTTAGCCTAAAACTAGGTGTAGTGCTTATCTCTATTAGTAAACTTGGCGAGAAAAGGGGCTCATGCATATCCTAAGATTCACTTTAGCCCATAATAAATTGATGCATGGCCTATCAAAAAACTCTAGTGAACTAAACCGTGAGTGAGGAGAGCCCACCATTTTACCTTAGTTATTCTCAATTTAGTCCAGTTGAATGGAAGGCTACACAATCCACTTGGCATGGATAGTTGTGCATGATAGAGGTCCTAGTTGGTCTATAAAAGAACCCCTCCTCCCTTCATATTTCCCATGCCTATTGGAAGAAGCTATTTTCCATAATTTTCACATCATTTCACCCTTCACATAAGTATTGGAGGTACCTTTCATGTCATATTCCCTTACATAAATATTGAAGGTACCTTTCATGTCATAATCTCTTACAACCTTTCATTTTAGCTTGTGCTTGATCAATGTTGGGGACATCTTAGCCCTTGATTCCAAGGAAACATATTCATGGGTATCTAGCTCACTTAATCTCTACATCAACCTTATAAATAAGTATACATAGTAATCTGAAGCTTATATACACGTACTTTTGGCTTGTACTCAGAAAGTTTGGGCATATCTTAGGCCTTGATTCCAAGGAAAAAAATATGTGGATTTCTAGCTCACTTGGAGGTCTCTACATCATCCTGACCATAAGTCTACATAGTAATCTCAAGCTTATACATATGTAAGTTTGCAAATCTCATTTCAAATTTGAAATTTTTAAGTGCAAAATGTACCTTTTTCAAGTTTGAACTCAAATTCAAAATCAATGATTATTATTATTATTTAATTCTCTGACAATAAATAGAGAAAAGGAAATCACAATTATAGCTTGTGTTTTTCCCTTTTTTTGAACACTTAGACATTAAATTAACTTGAGTGGCCTAGAAATTAAACCTTAGTCTAATTGATTGAAGTGGTTAGGATTAAAATTGATCATGATGTAATAACGAAATGAATCTTGGCCTTAGGGTAAAATTTCATAAGAACAATTGGGCATGCTTTTGACCATTGCTATCATCAAATGAGATGGAACTTTAGACTTAAAAATTATCCAAATAGATTAGTTAAGATTTTCAAAAATTGAATATGACCCTTTCATATGGGGTATGTTTTGATTAATCTAATTAAGATTTTAGCCCCATAAAGTGTATTGATTTAGAGGATTAGGACCCCTAGATTGACCATAGAAATTATAAATAGAATGCCATACTTTAGAGAAAGATAATCACTCTAGAATCCTTTATGTTTCTAGAATAGAGGACTAGAAAAGGATGATATAAAAAACAACCCTTGATTTTAGATTTAAATTTAGTAGATGTTGAGTGTAAAAATTATGATTAAACTCTTGCTAGATTTGGAAAAAAAAATCCTAGAGAGAGAGTGAGCCTTTACAATACATTATTATGGTGTCTTAATAAATAAGAAAACACATTTAGACCTTAGAAAGTGAATAAAGCCTCACCTATAAGCTTGGAGTTAAATTTGTACCTCAAATTAAGTATTGAAAAATGAATATTTACCCCCCAGGTGCGTCCCCAAGCCATTACAAGAGAAAGAATTGTGGAAACCTGGTAGAAAACGCCCTAACTTAAGGTACTTGTCTGTACAGATTAACAAACCCTAGAAGAATAATAGAGTTTAGAAAATTAAGTCAATGGAAAAAAAAATATGCGAGTCCAGTCTAGATAGGAGACTTTGTAAGGAAGAATGAATGTTCATATACGAGGATATACTTAGAAATGCAAAGTCTACTTTGATTTCAAGGAAAATCTTAAATAATCCCTTTTGAGGGTTAAAAAGTTCCTAAGAGTATCAAGATTGGAGAATTAGAATTCTCTAAGATGAAATGGGAAAAGTTAGTGAAATAACCTTATTTCTAGAGAGATAAGGGACATTAAGATGATGGAAAAAAAACCTAGAAATCTAGCTTAAAGATATGGTCTTGACCTTAGGAAAAGTAGAGAATATTTCACCCTCAAAAGAACAAGGAATCTTGAATAGGACTAAGAAAGATTAAAAATATCTTGAGATACTGAAATTTTCTCATGGTATGGTGGAGACTCCACTTGGACTACACAGTTTGAGGATCTGCAACAATCATAGAGATATTACTTGAGGATAGTAGATGTCTTGTCCAACTTATGGAGGTTTACTAGTTTCAGAATGCACGTATCATGATTATTGATCATGTTTTACTTGTCTAACATTGTATTCATTAGAAATTGATCATGTTTTACTTGTTTGACACTGTATTCATCATAGATTTACTTTTGTGGGACGTTTGTGAAGATACCACACAAGTGCATGGTTTATCATGTGGATGTCACCCGAGACGTGAGTCTTGTCATGAAGATGGTTGGTCGAGACCTTGAACCATCTTGGTTGAGATATGGGTGTGCTTCTGACGTGATTGATGTGACAGACACAAAGTAGCTAAGTATATTAGGTGGGACAAGTCTCTGGGGGGGCTGAATGTGCCATTTTAGAATGCATATGTGAGGCATGATTATTGATCATGGTTTACTTGTCTGACATTGCATTCATTAGAGGTTTCTTTTGTGGATGCCTATCAAGGTTCCACATATGTGTGTGGTTTACTGTGAAGATGTCACACCGAAGAGGTGAGTCTTGTCACAAACCGAGACCTTGATCCATCTTAGTCGGACATGGATGTGCTTTTAACGTGATTAGTGTGATGGACTCTATGTGTATTAGGTAGGGTAGGTCTAGGGGATGGACATGCATGTGAGTCTTATGTGGCTCCTCTGATAATTGGTTTCTTGGAGTGGCTGTCAAAAGCATCTCCCTAGATTTTGACATGATCATTGGATTTGGATGTGAGACTTTCGAGCTCCTCTAATCACTCAGCATAATAGTCTGAGAGTGTTCGGGCTCCTCTAATCACTCAGCATAATAGTCTGAGAGTGTTCGGGCTCAATAGTAGTCTGAGAGTAGTTTGAGAGGGTTCGGGCTCAATAGTGTATACCTTCCTAGTCTGAGGACCACAATCATCGTGTGTAAAGATATGGATGGATTTTGCAGAGTGTTGTAATGGTTTTATGTTGATACATTCAGACATATTATGTATTGATCTTTCAATAGTTCCATTATGGTTTATAAATTATATGCAGGAGTGCGTGTTTGTGAACCCTATTTACCGAGGAGTACATGTGTGTGAACCCTATTTTTCTATTCCATGTGTGATTAATGAAAAAGGGAACTTAAATTATGGGTGTGTGAGTTCACACTAGCTCCATAGGCTTGATGGAGAGGGGCAGGCTAGACCCATGTAATTGGAAGGGGCTAGGCTGGACCTATTGGATCTAGTTAAAGTCAATAAAGGATTAAACACCAAAATAATGGGTGGTTGGGTTGACTCAATGCTAGACCCATGGGATTGGAAGGGGCTTGGTTGAGAACCTATTGGATTTGGTTAAATTCGATAAAAGATTAAACACCAAAAAATGGGTGGTTGAGGGTGGACTCAAGGTTGCGGGTGCTTTCCAAACTAAGACCAAAATTATCTATAAACATAGAAACTTGTGAAAAAATTTGGAATTAGATTTAGATTGTAGTAAGATTTTAGCGAAGTTAAGGTACAATAATCATCTTCATAATTAAGGAATAAGACATCATGTTGAGCCCAAGGGAGAGCCACTGATGACTCTCATTTGCGAGGATTATGAAGAAGACACTTTTTTGGAGGAATCTTACTCAATTTCTACCGTAAGGTCTATTCCAGTCCAGCTAAGTGAGATAGTCAAGAAATAGGACATTGATGTATGGAGGTCCCAAGTGAGTCACTCTACCCTTAGTATAGTCTTCTGCCCAGTTATTTGGGTCTCACATTTTGATGAAAATTCGTGGTGATTTTCCTCTCTTTTTATGTTTTGAAAAGAATGTGATTTGGCTTAATTTATTTCTCACTACTACAAGATGATCCATTTTCGACACCTAGTTTCGACGGTGGCCGCTTTGTTGAAAACCGCTCCGTCGAAATGAGTGTTGATATAAACGTTGCAAATGGATGTCGAAATGAGCGTCGATATAAATGTCATAAATGGACGTTGAAATAAGTGTCGAAAAGCGCATCAATTTTTTTGTGTGTGACTTCTAAAAGAAATTAAAGTGCACCTGTTCTCATAGTCCTTATCAACCCAACTTTTAGTTACTTTTCAAAGAAAATACAAAGATATGTAACAATATTTATAAAAATAAAAAAGTCAATATTTGTTTGCCAAATCTTGAACTAATGATCCCAAATACAGGGATATATGTAGCAATATTTACAAAAAGTATGATAATTGTTTACTAAACCCCCCATTAATAGTCCCAAACAAGAAAACAGTGACAAAAACCAAGTATTGCTTGGTAAAAAAAATGAAATAATATGTTATAGCTTATCATCAACTCTCTCATCCTCAGCTAGATCCATGGCTCCAAATATATCTATTTCTAGAAATAACTCTCCATTTTTATCTTCGTCAATGGGTGTAGCCTCCTTTGTTAAAGTAGAAGGTACTTCATCCATATCGTCCTCTTCTATTTCAGGCATTAGAGGTGGTTGTGTTGAAAGTTCTTCTTCTATTTCTTCTTCAAATTTTGATTAGCTATTATGTTTGCTTTTGGTTCAAGTTCTAGTTTTGTTGAATTACTATATCTTCATTTGATCCTTCTTCTAATTGTTCTCAACTAGATCAATATCTATTTCTTGTGCTTCTTGAGTGGGTTCCGCAACCTCTACTTCATCTAATATTTTCATATCTTCAAATGTTTGTTTATTGCATGGATCAATTTGGATTACAAACAACCACCTATGATCTCTCTTGTGCACCTTGATGTCGACCTGCTCACAATGCTTTGGTAGCATAAATGTCTCTTTGGTTTGTCCATATCTTTGTGGAGTCTACTTGAACGCATGATTGCTTGTGGTTCTTGAGTCACTACCTTGAACCACTTCACATTAAAAATGAACATAGAAAACTTTATGAACCCAACCTTGATAATGTCTTATATCGTTCCATAGTAATCAAGCATGCCAACTTCACTACTTAGTTCACTTGCACTTGAACGACTTTCTTGCATGAAATTTTACTTGAAACCGCAATTAGATGTTGTTCACTTCTTATCTATTTGCTCCACTCAAAAGTGATGACCACGTGACCAAAGTGTACTAAATTTGAGATAGTGCAAGAAAAAGAAGATCATGAAATTGTATCAAGAATAAAAACTTATACAAGACTATGTCTTACGGTTTCTTGTGTACATATAAAAACTCACTTACATGGTAATCATAACCATATGCAAGGTCCTCCTCCTCATCGCTTATAACCTCGCCACTATGTTTTTCTTATTGTATGGCTTACTAAAGTCAACTACTAGAAGGAAATTCTAAAAGTTGAGTGAGTGAATCTGGGTATGGCAATACTCTAGTTGTTCGACTCTTTCTAAAATTCAAACGATCTCGGTCTCTTTCCCTCTTTTTGCTTCTCTATAGCACATGAGTTGAGGATGCAAAATTTATTACTATTCCCTCACAATGCCATATCCATTTTTCTCTGAAGGCCTTGTCCTTGAGGCTCTTCCCTAACAACGAGCCAATCATCCTCTTCTTGTATCCACAATTGTGGCATATTTAGGTCTGATGTACTAAGAAATTATGTTATGTATACAAGAGATTCTTGAACAAGCCATCCCATTGCCATACGGCCCTCAGGGAGAGCTTTTTGATGAACAAAACCTTCCAGTGTCTTCATAAATCCCTCGAGGAAAAACATCCATCGGCTATGAACAACACCTGCTATAGCAACCTCGTCAATCACATGAACAAGTAGGTGCAATTGAATGGTCAAGAAACTTGGAAAGAATTTCTCCCGCCATTGTAACTGCTTCAATGGAGTTTAGACAAGCTTCTTCCAACTTATTTCTTCCAATATCCTTCTTTGATATCCATTGTACCACTGCACTCATCTTGTATATTGTTGCTCTTATTTCCTCGTTAAGGCAATCCTTAATGGTTATTGGCAGCACAAACTATAAGATTTTGTGCCATTCATGAGACTTCAAGCCACTAATCTCTTCATCCTTTGTGAATTCCTTCAACCAATCAATACAACAAGTGGGAGTATGAAACTCATTGATGCAATTCTTTATATACTGCTGCTCTTCTTTGGCTAAGACCCAAGGTGCTCTAGGGAGAACCAACCTCCCATCAAGTCTGCTTTGTGGCTATAAGTGCTGCATGCGATTCACCTCTTGTAGATCATCCCTTTGTGCTTTACTCTCTTTAGCAAAACTGTGAACAGTTTTCCAAAGCATATCGACTATGTTCTTGAAAATGTGCATAGGGTCAAGAAGATGATTGACTAGAAGATCACTCCAATATGGAAGTGGAAGATGGATAGCCACTTCATTCCGAGGGTGAATAACTTGGATCCACTTCCCATGCCCACAAGGAGGTCTCCCTAGAAATCTCTCTCACAACTCATGGTTGTCGGGGAGATACTTTTTGTGGCCCTTGTAGACAACCTTCCTCAAAGCTGTTGAGTACTGGGCCTCTAATCTAGGCCCACATATAGGGCATGCATTATAACCACATATTGAAAACCCTGCCAAGCATGCTAATCATTGTGATGAGATATGCAAATAATAAAAAATATCAAAATCATGAAATTAAATTAGATCAAGAAATCTTACAATAAATAATTTACCAAGAGCACTCTCCATAGCCTGGCCAATCAGGCATGGTCCACATAAGTATTCCTCACACTACAACCCTTTCTCCAAACCGCTTAAACGCATCGTGAACTTGGATACCATCCCATAATGTGCGTAGCTCATCAAACTAATTGAGCCAAGTAGACATCCATGTTGTTAACCTTGTACTTCCCTGGAACTATCAAGGAAAGTAAAAGGTGCCCCTTCTTTATTGCTGACCATGGTGGAAGGTTATAGTTCTCTAGGCAAACGGGCCATGCACTCCATGATAAACTCCATAAGACAAATGGATTGACTCCATCCATTGCTGAGACGAATATGATGGGGCTCTTCCCTAAAGTCCACCCACTTCTCTTCGATCTGCCTCCATGCTAAAGAATCAGCAGCAGGCACACCCATAATGTCATCTGTGGATATGGTGTTCCCATGCCAAGTCATAAAAGATGCAATTTATTTGCATTCAAACATTGTTGAATGATGGAGAAGTGTCATAATACTTTGTCCTTGGACATCTTGCCTATATCTCAATGAACCACACTATGGACATCTTGCTCTACTCAGGTTAGATATCCACATGATCAACCGGTTCATTGTTATCTGGGCGAACATTGAGGCCAGTACATAGATGTTGCAAGTGCTCCACTGAAAATACACCCCATTTTTTGGAATGCTTGTTGCAAATTCTTCGATGTGTCAGTGACTTGGTACTTGCAATGACTGCATGGGCATAGCATTTTCTCCTCTAAATTGATAAAATCTTAAAGGTTCATAGCACTCACGGGCTCCACGTACGTTGAATATGCATGTGAAACTGGGTTTAAATGAGGGGGAGGTGGAGCTTCTTTTATAGTTCATGCATGGCCTAGTCGGTAGATTCTATTTTTTTGTGGAAAGGTATCGGGGCCACCAAAAAATTTAAAATTTGAATGAGAATTTGCATAAAAACGTGAACTAAAGTGGGCATTGAAATAACCATCAAAAATAGATTTTATTGACCCTTATTTCGACACTTGTATTGACACGTATTTAGACATCTATTTCAACTTTGAGAAATTTTTAACAGAACCACTGCACCTCACTATAAGCGTTTTCGAAAACTAAAGCAAGTTCACCTCTCTCCCTAAATTTCTGCAGGTTCTCTCCTCTCTCCTCTCTTCTCCCCCATCCCTAAACCCTAGACCTAAGCTCTTCCCCCATCTCTTTCTTGCTTGAGCGTTTTGTGTGTGTGTGTGTGGTGCTAACATGCAGGTTCTATTCTCTCCTTCAAATTTCTGTAAGTTTTCCTCTCCCACTCTCACCTCTCACCTCCCCCATCCCTAAACCCTAAACCTTAGCCCTTCCCCCATCCTTTTCTTGCTTCAAGTTTTTTGTATGTGTGTGGGCTAACATGCTATGTTTTTTGTTTGTTTTGTAGCTTCTATTGGCCTCATGTTGCACTTTTGAGATTCTAGGCAACCCTTCTTCTTTTCATGCTATGTTTTTTGTTTGTTTTGTAGCTTCTATTGGCCTCATGTTGCACTTTTGAGATTCTAGGTAACCCTTCTTCTTTTCTGTTGTTTTTGATTTATTATTTGCCTTGCTTTTGATTATATGTGTGGTGTGATGTGGACTGTATGTGGTTTTTAAAGGTAGCTAATATGTTGTGTTTTGTTCGTGTTTGTTTTTGTAGGTTTTCAGTCATTTTTAGCTGTCTCTTGGTCTATCCCGCTCGAGCCCTCCCTCAAGACTCCAAATAGCAAACAATCTCTAAGTGCCCTAATCTCATGCTTATGGGTTTTTTTTAGAAAGTATCTTCTTGTTTTTTATGTTGCCCATGTCATGGCATAAGCATGGGCATGTTGTGATGGTATGTGTGTAGACCATGAATCGTACACTTGGCAACACACCCACTGTGCCTAAACCACAAGCAATGTCCCCGAGTCAATTTTATCATTTCATGTCGCAAATGAGCCCCGAGCAAAGGACTATGGCTCAAACCTACTTTGGGGGAGGCGCTGGCACTTCTGCACAACCATCACAACCCACCCACCACCACGCAGGTCACACCCTTGGACAATCCATGGCACACCACACAAACCCCACCCCAAACTCGCTTGATTACTTCCAGTCATAGAAGGAGAGATCTCTCGATGGGTTGTTGCTGTGGTGGCGAATGACTCCACAGACGCTTCTTCCCCTTGGTGCCCGCGAGTGCCCACCCATTGCCAGTTGTTGTGAGAGGACACTATGGTTGTGCTCATCCTGCCGCTTCGACACAAACCCCTCCGACTCGTTTCTCGATACCAAGTAGTGGATGGAATGTGTTCTTGGATGATGTTGGCAAAACAAGATGAAGTCTCTAATCCACAAGTTATGCCATATAGCCTTTGCCTACGACTGCATGACTACATGGCATAAACTTGATAGAGCAAAGACGGAATGAGTTGTGAATCAAATTAAGAGTGAGTTTATGCTAGAACCAAGTAGTGAAGAGGTCCATCCTAGATGGATAAAAGATCACATAGTGAACATGATGAAGCATTGGAGCAACGACATCACACGCAAGGTGTGAAGATAGGGGAAAAAAGCCTTGGAATTGTACATAAGAGATTTGGGAAGAGGATTGTAGAAAGCACAATGGAAATTCCCAAAGGTATAAGTAGCAAGAGGAGGCTGCAATGAAGAAATGGAGAGCATAGGGAGCTCCCATCTTGGAAGCCGCTGGGATGCCTTCCACACGTACTTTGTAATAAGTGTTAATAGTACCATCACTCACTTTTTTTTAGTATAATGGGCATTTCATTTTTGTTAATAAGTATTCATACTTTATGATTCTAGAAAAGATTGGTCGGTGGTGCAGTGAGTGATGTGGAGGAGAGGTACACCCTAATGCATGGGATGTATTCCCTCCTCGAGAAAATTGAGCAAGGGGATGTCAATGTGAACTGGACGGATGTGGTGAATATGGTAAACCTCTACATTTTCCACCCATTAGATAGTTTTTTCCTCACTTGTCATTTTTGAGTTTTTGCCTTATGAATACTCTTTTGCAGGGACAAGTGCCAAACCCTGAGGGTAACGAGACGATGATTAGGTTATATGTACAGGATTCAGGCCTCTAAATACATTTTTGTCGGCTCGATGTATAAGCATATTTTGTGTACATATTTTTGTTGGCTCCATGAGCTATGTAACTTCTTCTACTTAATAAAAATTTAAGTTTTGTACTCTGTAAAACTCGTATACTGGTACATTTAGGTGTAGACTTTCCCTTGGTGTACCATTATTCAAAAAAATAAAATAAAACTTGCATTTGTAGAAATAGACGTCACTATAAGCATCGAAATATCAGTTGGAATAACACTCATTGTTGGTGTTGAAAAGAGTGTCAGAATAAGCGTCGAAAATAAAGTTGGAAAACAAGTTCTTCTTTCGATGTTTTTAATGACGTGTATTTCAATGCATATATACACAGGTATTTCGACGTGGATATCGATGGTTTCATATCCACGCTTGTGTCGAGATGCTTTTGGAGATTTTTACATATTTATTTTTGTAAAAAAGAACATAAAAAATCAACCCACCTTTAATAGTGCTCAATCGGCGAGTCTGCACACATAAATAGGCATCTATACTCTACCTCAAAATCTCCGTACGGTCATGGGAAAAATGGTATGCGATGGGGCTGGAACTTGTGTTTCGATTCTAGAAGTCGGAGTAGGTAATTGTTTACCATAGAAAACTTTGAAGGGTGCCTTTCCTATGGCAGAGTGGGTAGTATTGTTATAAAGCAAATTGTAAAATGTGCAAATGCTCATCCCAATTAGAAGGTTTGCCAATGGTATAGGCCCTCAAAAGGTCAATGATAGTGCTATTAGTAGCTTCGGGTCGTCTGGCCATTGCTTTTGGGGTGGAAAGCGAAACTAAAGTCTATCCTAGAGCCTAAATTTGAAAACAAAGCTATCCAAAAATGATTGAAAAAGTGAGAGTCTCTATCAGAAACAATGTCTAAGAAAACCATGATGAGTGAACAGTTTTAATAAATATCTTTGTAGGAACAAATGGAGCAGTCAATGTCTTCTTGCATGCCACAAAGTATGCTTGTTTTCTAAACCTATCTACTATGGTCCAAATCATGTCATTATGCAAGGAAGTAGTAGGTAATCTTGTAATGCAATCCATTGAAATTTCTTCCCATGGACCATTCAGAATTGGCAAAGGCATTAATAGTCCATATAGTTTTCCATGATGACACTTGACACATTGAAAAACAATGCAATTAGAGACGTATTTTGCAATATCTTTTTTCATATTAGGCCATTAAAAAAGTTTTTCACATGATGTCAAAGTAGAAAGTACGCCATGATGCCCAACATAAGGTGTTTTGTGTATTTCTTGCAAAACAATATGCCTAAATGGTGCAATAATGCATAATCTTTTCCTAAAGAACATGTAACCATGAGCATATGAATAACTATTGAGAGGAAAATATTTATTATGAATAAGTGCAATCCAATGATTTGAAAAATCAACATAATGGGCATAACTATCATGCATAGCATCAAACATTTCAATATGAACAACATATATGTTATTAATTGATGGTCTATGGATCAAAGCATCCGCAACAACGACATTACAATGACCTGATTGATATTGGATCATGGGGTGAAAACTTTGAATGAAAGAAGCCCATTTAATATAATGGTCGAAGATTAAGGGCAGACTAAGTAGATGTCTAATGCTTTATTGGTCAATCTCAATCAATAATTCTCAACCCACGAGGTAGTGTTTCCACATGTGAAGAGCATGTACTATGGCCAAAAGTTCCTTATCGTAGGTGCTATAGTTGAGTTCAGAGGGTTTTAGTTTAAGACTTTAAAATGCTAAGGGATGGTCATTGTGCATCAAAATGGCTCCTAAACCAGATCCACTAGCATCAGTGTGACAACTAGAAAAATGGTCTAGTAAAGTTAGGTAATTGTAGTACTGGGGCGTGAGTTAAGAGATATTGGAGATGGTCATCAAAGGACTTTTATTGACTCTCACCCTAGTAAAAAAAGTTCTCTTTTTCAACAATAATGTCAATGGTAATGCAATGAGAGAAAAGTTTTGCATAAATTTTCTATAAAAGCCTGAAGGTCCTAGAAAAGATCTCACATCATGTACAGTCTTGGGAGTTGGCCAATCTCTAATGGTTACTATATTTTTAAGGTCAACATGAATGCCATCAGAGGAAATAATGTACCCAAGATATTAAATTTCACTTTGAAAGAAAGAGCTTTGTTAGGATTTGCATACAAATGGTTCTCTTTAAGAAGTTTAAAAACAATCCTCAAATGGTTTTCATGTTCTTCTTTAGAGCGTCTAAAAATAAGAATTTATCAAAAAAGACAATCACAAAATCTTGATGGTTCAAAAAGATTCTATGCATCATGGCGAACAAATGTGGCGGGTGCATTTGTAAGGCCAAAGGGCATTACTAGAAATTCATAGTAATTAAATTGAGAGTGCAAAACGTAGTTTTATAAATATCAGTGGGGGTCTATACACACTTGATGATAGCTTGATTTTAAATCTATCTTGCTAAAAATACGAGCACTTTCAGTTTGTCAAGAAAATTGTCTACTCTAGGGAATAGGATAATAATTTTTGATAGTCATTTTATTTAATGCACAATAATTGACACACATGTGATAAGTCTTATTCTTCTTTTGAACTAATAAGATTGGTGCTCCAAATGGTGAACTACTAGATCGTATATCTAGTGATTCCTTAATTTTGCATTGAATTTCTTGCTATTGCAAAGGTTTTTGTCTATAAGGTGCACGATGTAGTGGTTCACTTATTGGCAAGAGCTCTATTTTATGGTCCTTGGGGCGAGGAGGTAAGTGAGGTGGATAGTCATTAATAAAACAATCATGAAAAGAATCAAGAAAGCGTTGTTGATCTGGGATGAGTGTGTGATTTACTTTTTCTACCTCAAGCACATAAATCATATATGCTTTGTGCTCTTTTCTAAGTGCTCTTTTTGCATGTGTATGTGTAATCAATGGAAAAAGTTCAAGTGAAGAGTCACTAGAAAGAGATATCATTGTGCCATTATGTGTGAATTGTATAGTATGAGTGTTGTAATCAATTTTGGGATTGTGTTGGGGATGACGGAATGACATTCCTAAAATGATGTCCGGGGAATGTAAAGGTGCAATCAAGAAATCATGATGCTCCTTATATGAACTAATTTGAATTTAAAGATTTTTAATTTCACGAGTGCCATTGCAAAAGAGTTCCTTGGAATGCAGATTTTACTTTATATGTAGAGGGAGATGTGTGCACTTATAATTTCCTTACAAGATCTTTTGAAATAAAATCATGCAAGCTTTCGTCATCATGCAAAACACAAACTTGATGACCATTGATAGAACCTAGCATGGATAATAATGAATGGATAGATTGAGGAATACTTGGAGGGTTTTTCGATTCTTGATTAACCTTGTTCATGAAGAATGTCCTCCGCCCATTCTGGAATGGTGTCATCAACATTGACCTCACGAGCTTCTTCTTTGATGTAGTGGACCACGGCGGTTGGTTTCTTTGGAGGTGGTAACTTGGCAAAGTAATTTGCTACAATATGGCCCGACTTTAGGCAACGATGACAAGTAGGAGTAGGTCTAGGTGCTTTTGATGAGACACTGTGAGCACTATTATGACTAGGCTTGGGGTTTGAATTTACAAAATTTGTCTTTGAAGTTACCCCATTACATACATTTTTAGGAGGAAATGTGGGTCTGCATGAGTGTTGAACATTGCTAGTGCGATTTGAAATGAAAGAATTAGGTTAAACAAATCATCTAAATGGATGATTATTACCCACAGAAGATGATTGCTGATTTGTTGGACTAGGCCCTTGCATAGGCCTAACAAACTTGCCGATGGAGCAAAGCTTCTTCTCTACATCATGAGCAAGAGAAATAGCCTCATAGAGAGAAGAAGGTTGGGAACATATTCACGTCTGCTTTTGCAAGCCTTCTTTAAGAACATCCTTATACTTTTGTTGCAAAGTTTCATCATGCATATCTTCTAGCATGGGACGATGTAATACTGTTTCCAAAAATTCTCAGTGTATTGTGACACATTGTCATGATCATTCCAAGAGAATTTGCTTCATGCACGGCATGCCTGCAAATGAAACTAAGGTGGAAGGAAAGACTCTTTGACTTTATCTTGGAACTCAAGCCAAGTGGTTAGCTTATCAGCATTGCGGAGTACATTCCACCATAGAGATGCTTTATCAACCATGTGATTAGTAGCACATTTAATTTTATATCTTTCAGAGAAGTTCTCATCAACAAAGTAATCATCAAATTGACTTAACCATGAAAGAACAATGCAGCCATCCTATGTACCATCAAATTTTGTAAAAGTGAAAGAGCGACAACTTATCTTTGATTCCTTGTGTGTGCTTTGGGCTTCAAAAACTACTTTGAGAATCTTGGTGAGACGATCATCTTCTCGAGAATCATTGGCCCACATATGCTTCTCATGCTCCAATAAGGATTCTGTGTGCATGCAACGTTGTTGCTCTTCTTGGAGTTGAGCTTGGATCAAATAAAGTCTTTGATCAAGTGTGAGCTGAGAAAGTGGAGAATTGGTGAAGGCATGAGCATTGTCCATATGCAAATCATCATTTGAAGAAGAGTTCATTTTGAATTTGGAAAATTGGTTACCTTGTTTGCACAATGCAATCACGATCGGGTTGAGAAAAGAGATACTGAGTGTTGATTGTGGGAAGAGGATCACCTTGCTTTGAATAGATCAAGGACAAGAGGTAATACTTCCATGACCAATCTTATTCAATTTTTTGCTTTTGCACCACAAAATAAAGATTTGAAGGCGTTGTTGATGAAGCAAGAGGGTTGATTTGAGAGAGAAATTGTTTATGAAGAGGCCGGGCATTCACAAGCACATTGCTTATGAAGCTTGTGAATCACTTTGCACATAAATTAACAATACATTTTTTTATTATTTCTATTTAAAATAAAATAGGGGTGTAGTAGCTCAAAATGATAGGGTTGATGAGGTGAAGGGGAGGGGGAGGGGGAGGGGGGGTTTACAAAGGTGAATTTGGAGGTACGGTGTGGATTTTAGAAACAAAATAGTATAACTTAGGGAGAAATTTTATGGGGAGATGGATTTATGAAAAAGTGGGAGGGTAAATGAGGAGGGGAGAAAGAAAACAACAAATCCCATAAGCCAAAACATGGGGATTCGGAAGAGGGGTATATATAGTGTATTGGTTTCATTTACATGTATCCAAGAGGTGAAGGAGAAGAGAGAGAGCTTGTGGGCTTTACTCACTTACTCCTACTAATGACCTTGATCCTCTATAATGCCTTGGGCCTTGTGCCTTTCTGGGCATGTGCTAGGATGTACCTATATATCGTCGGGTGTGCCCAATTCTACAGGTTGGGCTGGTGCCCACTAGCGTGTCTTTGGGATGCTTCTTTAAGTAACGGGTGGCACACTCACCGAGGACTCTTTTTATTTTCCCGATAGGTCACATGATTACCAAGGAGTGGTTGCACTGTAGCATTTCTAAATGTGGACTTGGCTTTGGTACCACTATTGTAGGAGGGTTGTGGTCCTCATGCATAAATTCAATAAGATAATGGATAAAGCTCACTCTACCTCTCTCAAAACACCATAGCTTATTGAGAAATAAACTTGCATGAACATGAAAGAAGAGAAGATGCATGACACACACATTGGGTACAAGCTCCCCCCACTTGCTTGGTCCTCATGCATAAATTCAATAAAATAATGGACGAAGCTCACTCTACCTCTCTCAAAACACCACAGCTTATTGAGAAATAAACTTGCATGAACATGAAAGAAGAGAAGATGCACGACACACACATTGGGTACAATCTCCCCCCACTTGCTTGATGGCTTGCTCTTTTAAGAAAGTGTATTTAAATATATTATTTTGTGAGCCAATAATGGCTTTTACACTCCACTTTAGGCCTTGTCCCTAAACTTTAGGAAAGTGTCATGCATAAAGTAATGTGAACCATATTTGGGCCTTGACTTTAGCAAAGTGTCATGTATGAGTTAATATGGGACATCTACTAAGGGCAAACAAACCATTTGAATAAACATGTCCCTATAAAAAATGTGCATAATAAATATGTGTTTTGCCATTTTATGTACAAGATAATGATGGCACTACATAAAATGTCGCATAAATATAATATCGCAACAATGAGCATAGTGATGCCAAAATGTGTATCCAATATGTACACGAAAAATGTGTAACCTGTTAAAATGCAAGCAAAGTGATGAGCTATGGTGGATCAAATGCAAGAATCAATATCATTCGTAAGTGATTAGATGATAATTAAGATAAGATTAGTGAGAAATTAACAAATAGCTTAATGTAGGCATGGATACTCAAAAACCAGCAAATACTCATTAGGCCAATGCCTCAATTCATAGTGTTTACATCCACAAGATGCTAAGCATCTAATCCCACTGATCTCTCCTTAATTCAGTCCACCTCTTTTGCTTGATTCTCTCCACCTCTTCACTTTTCCCAGAATATCTCCACACATCCTAGAACTTCTCATGCTACCCTTTATTCTCTCCCAGTAGATACCTCTCACCTTTTCACCGCTACTCACTGATTTACAGACTCTCTTTTATAGCCTCTTGCTAAGGGCTTGTTCCCGCACACACACCCATTCACTTGTATATTTCAATATAACCATCTTCATGCCATCATCTGCACTAGCCCTACCATTGATCTGCTATCAAAAACACATGCACAAGATTATATTTAGTGACTATGTACCTAACATGGTGCGACCAGTACCTGGCGGTAAGTTACTGATCATGTGGCAAATAATCAAAAATAAATATCCATGAATAAATATACCACAAAAATATTTCAATAATTTCCATAATCCATAACATCACTAGATAGTGGTGGTGGTGAGTCCACTTGGCATTATAGACCACCTTCGTGGTTACCCGCCCCCCCATCCATTATATGAGATAGCCTTCTCCTCATAGAGTGGCCAGCCCAGAGGAGAAGTGCATCCTTCCCCCTTTTCATTCTTTGATCCTCGCACCATACTTGGAGGCAAGATTATACCTAGCCTTTTAAGGTTGGCTTTTGTTAACTAATAGAAGGATCTTATTTTTGGGGAAAAAAACATAGTCAATTTTTCAAAACTGCCATCATTGCCCCCCACAAGGAGAACTGATAGGATGAGGCAAGTAATGAAGATTGGATGATGCAGGTAATGCGATTATTTTTTGGATGAGCATGACAATTCAGAAGATTTTCAAATACAAATGACATACAAAATCTTTATGACTCTTTTGATTTCCTTATAAAATTTTAAAGATGTAAAAATAAATAATGGCTGGCACATTTGCTACTATGAACACCCTTGCTAGCAATTTGCCTTTTACTTCACCATAGGCTTCCATGACAAGTTGGGCCCTTGGACATATGTAGAGTAAGATAGGGTTTGCCCAACCACCCACACTTATGGGGTGCCAATTACTAGTTCTCTTCTATTTACAAGCCTTATATTGACAACTTCCATGATAAGGTTGGGATCTTGGCCATATGTAGAGTAAGATAGGGTGGGGAAGACCACATCATGTGTATGGAAAAAGCTGGTAACAAACCCCCTGGCCTAGACTAGCTTCAGTCCTCAGAAGTGTCTATCTAAATACCATAGGATTGGCAATAAAAATGTGAAGGGATTCAAATTGGAGGAGTGGGTTGATGGAGAAGGGCTAGAAAACCTTGGACATGCCTACTTGAAAAAACTCCGTCAAGAAGCACTCCTCGAATGTCCACATATGGTGGGTAGGTAAATATCTGATTTTCTCATAACACCCATAGATCTAGTGATGGGTTGGCGCCATATAAGGCTTCTAAATACCAGAGAACTAGTAATGGGCACCCCATAAATGTGGGCAGTTAGGCAAACCCCATTGTATATAAGTGAATTATGGAGGCTGTAATAAAGACATTATGAGTAATACAATCTACTTTTGAGCTCAAGCTCCTTTACTTGTATTATCTTGTGATTTCATGTGTCTTGTTGCTTCCTTTCTTCTTGCATGTCTATGGCTATAAAAACTACTTGCTTGTTTGCATTCTTGGGTAAGTGTGTGTGACTGTATATGGCTATAAATATTTCTTTCTTGCTTGCATGCTTGTGTGAGTGCATGTTGAGAGCTTGAAGCTTGCATGGCTGAAGTCTTGTGATTGCAAGTTGTGGAGAGGGAGAGATTAAGAGAAAGGGAGATAATGTAGGTAGAGAGAAATCTTTCTAGCTTCCCTCTCTTGTTGACAGTTAGATTGCAAAGAGTCCAAGCAAAAGGATTGACAGAGCTCAAGGGTTTGACACCCCCCCTGAGACTTCCATTTCCTATGCAATTAATATGCTTTCCCATGCGATCAAGTGGCGCTAAATATTGGGCTCATCCTAGTTTGTTAAAAGATGCAAGATTCACACCATCTAAGGTTACAAAGCCTTCGCGAAATGCGTCCCCTGGTTGGTGAACATAATTCCTACATTAAAGGAGGAATTGCAGGTCTCTGTCGTCTTAGGAGATAATTCTACAAAGATGACCTAACCGCCACCATGATTTAGCTGATAAGAAGCTATAGAATTTGTGGTCACACCTACCTCATTGCATCGACGGAGATGAAGCCTCAATCATGACGCATCTACTATTGGCGAGTTATTCATCCTGGATCATTATAAAAGCCTATTTTGCTGAGGGCGAATTGATAGTAAATTAAAGTGAACAAGACTATGAGCAGAAGCCACCTTTTAACTGTAGCCTGAGCCTGACACTTACATCACTATATGAATTGTCAGATCTGAGTTGTTTGAGATCCTTAATACTAGGAATAGGGTTTTGGGATTAGCCCATCATAGATTAGAGTCTCAATTTATCATTCTTGTATCTTATCTATTTTAGAAATATAAACAGTGCTAACTCTAGTTTTTAACTTGTTCATTCAATCAAATGTGCTTAATCCACATTGGCGCTGCACAAACTACTAAGATAGTCTTCTGCATTCTAGCATTTAGCATTCTGAGCTTGGGTTGTAGATTCAACATCAGCCACTTTTTCCTACAGACTCAGTTATGTACAAAATTTGCATCAGCTTATGACCTATGGAAGCCACATCATCTTCTGATCTACTGAAGCCACATCATCTTTTGACCTGCGGAATGTTGAGATATCGAGCTCGTCTAGTGAGGCGGTGGACACTGATGACCCGCCTGGGGGATAGGCCCCGCACTTACACCACTGGCATGGTTGGTGAGATCTTGGGTGATATGCGGCCAGTGGGATGACAGGCTGTGTGACAGCCACTCTAGAGACTGGCATAGTTATAGCGCCAGCTCATTTAGTCGGGTTCACACTATATAGAACCCATGTATGTATTTGGTTGAGTACCTTTCATATTGTGTGTGTACTCTTATTCTTGTATATGGTGTGTTGAGTGTTGAGTAGAGAAGAAGAAGATTTTCAGCCTCTCACCGTGTGTGTTCTCTATTAGGGTTTTGTGAGTGTGTGTGTGTGCTTGCAAGAGCTCAAGCTCTCTTCCCCCCTGCATCTTTTCATGGTATCAGAGCCTGGTTCGTGCTAAGGGCTGAGCTGCAAGCAAGAGAACCACAGGAAGCGGTACGAGGGTAAGAGCTTCCACTACTCTTCCCTATTGTGTTGGTGACTACACCCTTGTCGGGAGCTCTACGGGAGGCACCGGCAAACGATCTCCGATTGAGGAGCTTTCTTCGCGGGAGTGAAGCTATAAGGCAACTATACAGTCCTATGGACTACATTTTTGGGCCGAAAATGCGTTTCGGGCGCGTCTGGACCTCCGTTTTTCAGAAAGCAGGCGATTTCGAGCACTGCGGGTAAGTCATCGATTCTCTGCAGAACTCTGTTTTAAGAACTGCAGGAAGACAGATTGACTGTGCAGACACTGTGTGTGCTGCAAAGAGGTCTACAGTTGCCATTGGGTGTATGTATGCACATTGAAGTCACTGTTGGTGACATTTGAGAGTACTACAGTACCGCTTTGCAGAAAATACAGCAGTTGTGCAGAAAAACCAGAGTGCAGTTTCTGATAAAATTGTGTGTTTGGCAAGATGTCTAATGATGGCATAACACAAATTGTGGCTGAGATGCTGGACAAGAATAACTTCCATGCTTGGAGGTTCAGGTTGACAAATTTCCTGATGGGAAAAGGTTATTGGGACTACATAGAAGGTGAGCATGAAGAGGCACCGGAGATACCGGATATAAATCCGACTGCTGCAGATGTGAAAGAGTTTAAAGATTGGAACCAAGGAGCCAGGAAAGTAATGTATTGGCTTTCCATTAGTATACAGGACACCATGATTGGGCACATTCAGGATGCCAAGTCCCCCAAGGAGGCGTGGGACACCTTGGTAAAGCTATATGAAACAAATACCAAGGCACGTAAGATACAGTTGAAGAATGAACTTCATACTGTGGAGAAAAAGAGCATGTCTGTGAATGACTATGCGTTGAAGATAAAGGGTATTGTGGAATCCCTTGCATCTATTGGTGTGTCAGTAGATGATGATGACAAGGTGGAAGTCTGTCTACGTGGTCTCGGGCCACAATACAAGGCATTTAAGACGTCTATTCAAACTCGGGAAAACATTCCCAACTTTACAGATTTGGTGTCTATGCTGATTATCGAAGAGAAGAACTTGGGTGAAGACCAACAGTCTTCACAAAGCAAAAACAGTTCAGAGCAACAGGCCTTCTACACGAGTTCAGGAAGAGGACGAGGTAGAGGAGGCCGTGGACGCGGTCAAGGAGGTGGCCGAACAGGTAATCAGAATTATGGCCAGCAGCAGCAGCAACAACAACAGTCCCAGAATCAACAACAACAACACGCAGGTGGAAGAGGCAAATTCAGAGGCAGGGGGAGTCAAAGAGGCCGTGGAAATTGGCAAAGGCAGTACAATGATGCACGTGAATGCTATTATTGTGGTAAGCCTGGACATGTACAGGCAGAATGTTATAAAAAGCAAGCTGACATGCAAAATGGGAAAGTGCAGCAAAACAACTATGCATCCTCAAGCAGAAATAATGAGGATAATGAGAGGTTGTTTGTTATGCAGCATGTCGTGAATGCCATGTCTGAAAATGTTGATGCAGCACAAAAAGATAATGTGTGGTATGTGGATTCAGGCGCTTCGAACCACATGACGAGTCATGGGGAGTCGTTCAAAGAGATGAAAAACCCGGAAAGACCAGGTTTTGTGGAAACAGGGGATGACACTGCTCATCCAATTGCCCACGTTGGAGATGTGCCATTATCTATGCAGGATGGCAAAGTGAAGTACCTTGCAGATGTACTTCATGTACCGAACATAACAAAGAATCTGGTTTCAGTTGGCCAGATGATTGAGCAGGGGTTGCAGGTTCGGTTTAACCCTGATGGGTGTTATGTTGAAGATTTCAAAGACAAGTGCAGGTTGGTTGCAAAAGGCAATAGAGTGGGCAGAATGTTTACGTTGGATGTAGACATGCCTGAAATGAGTGCTGCAATGTTTGCAAATGGTTCAGGAGTTGTTGCAGACACATACATATGGCATAAAAGAATTGGACATGTAAATGTGCAGAGATTGAAGTCTATGCAGACAAAAGGAATTGTGACAGGGCTGCCAAAATTTAAAGTGGAAGGTATGCAGAAAATATGTGAAGCATGCCAATTTGGGAAGCAAACAAAGCATGTGTTTCCACGTAACAGATATGTGAGCAGAAATGCACTAGATGTTGTGCATTCAGATGTATGGGGTCCTACGAAGACCGTGTCTATGGGAGGCTGCAGGTACTATGTCACTTTCATTGATGACCACACAAGGAAAGTGTGGGTATATTTCATGAAGGAGAAGAGTGAGGTGTTCACTCACTTTCAGAATTTCAGAGTTTTGGTTGAAAAGCAAACAGGGAAATATGTTAAGTGCCTAAGGTCAGATGGAGGGGGAGAATACTTCTCCAATGAGTTCTCTGAATTTTTGAAGAAGAATGGTATTCGGAGACAGTTCACATGCAGATACACTCCGCAGCAAAATGGAGTTGCTGAGCGGAAAAACAGGCACATTGCTGAGATTGCGCGAGCATTGATGGAAGAGAAGAATATGCCGCATTGCTATTGGGCTGAGGCTGTTTCTACAGCAGTATACATCATGAACAGGACTCCAACTGCAGCCATACATGATGTAACTCCAGAGGAGAGGTTTACTGGCAGAAAACCAGATTTATCTCATCTGAAAGTTTTTGGATGCATTGCATATGTGCATGTGCCAGATGAGCTGAGAACTAAGCTGGATCCGAAAGCTGAAAAATGTGTGTTTATTGGATATTCCCTTGAGCAAAAGGGATACAGGTGTTATAACCCTGCTACACGTGAGTTGTTGAGGGTAAGCAGGGATGTTGTCTTTGATGAGATGAGCAGCTGGTATGCTGCTGAAAAAGAAGCTGTCGGGACTGATGTGAGTGGAAGTGTGGTTGCACAGAATGCAGGTCAGCAATCACAGTCTTTGAGTGGACCAGGAGAGTCCTCATCTAGTGGGTCTGTTGATAGACCATGGAGTGGCAGGCTGTGTCATAATACCAGCCCTGCAAATGTGATTACTACATCACGTAAAGGAAAAGAGAAAATGGTTGAGCCCCTTGGTATGCCTGACATTTCTGCAGGGCATTCTCATGTTGATGGAGAGTCTAGTGGCTCAGACATGAGCCTTGATGAGGAGCTTGGGATCCCAGCTATGAGAACACCTGGTGTAAAGAAGGCTATGGAAGCCATGAATGAAAAGCTGCGAAGATCAGGGAGAGTGAAGAACCCTGTGCAGAGATTTACATATGATGGTTATGTGGCACATCACTATGCATATATGGCAAAGGTTGTGCAGGTTGTAGAGCCCACATGCATTGATGAGGCTGTTGGAAATGTGTGTTGGGAGAAAGCTATGGATGAGGAGATGGATGCACTATATGGAAATGAAACTTGGGATTTAGTGCAATTGCCTGAAGGCAAGAAAGCCATTGGATGCAAGTGGGTGTACAAAGTTAAACATAACAGTGATGGAAGCATAAACAGGTACAAGGCTAGATTGGTAGCCAAAGGATATGCGCAGACATATGGGATTGATTATGAGGAAACTTTCAGCCCAGTTGCCAAGATGGCAACGGTGAGAGTTGTGATAGCAGTGGCTGCGTCAAAGCAATGGTCTTTACATCAGATGGATGTAAAGAATGCATTCTTGCATGGGGATTTGCAAGAAGAGGTGTATATGTTGCAGCCACCTGGTTATGAGGATGTGGGTCACCCCGAGCATGTTTGCAGGTTGAAGAAAGCCTTGTATGGCTTAAAGCAAGCACCAAGAGCATGGTCTGACAAGATTTCTGAATATCTTGTCACTATTGGCTTTCATGTAGCCAATGCAGATTTCTCGCTGTATGTGAGACATGGTGATAGAGGGGTTGTGCTTGTTGTCATCTATGTAGATGACTTGATCATTACGGGGGACCATGATGCAGAGATCTTTGATGTAAAGATCTTGCTTAGACAGAAGTTTGAGATGAAGGATCTGGGGGAGCTCAGATATTTCTTGGGCATTGAGGTGATTAGGTCACCACATGGTATTGGATTACTGCAGAGACAGTATGGCTTGGACATGTTGTCCAAGTATGGTATGACAGGCTGTAAGCCTATTTCTGTGCCATTGGATCAGAATGGCAAGTTGAGTGCAGATTCAGGAGAGATCTTGGAGGATCCTACTATGTACAGACGCATAGTAGGAAGTTTGATCTACATGACGATCACCAGACCAGATTTGAGCTATGCTGTTGGGTTGGTGAGTCAGTTTATGAAGGTTCCACGAAAACCGCATTTGGATGCAGTGAGACGCATACTGAGGTATGTGAAGTCTACTTTGCATTGTGGACTATTCTATGAGACTGGGACAGAGAAATGTGTACATGGGTACACAGATGCTGATTGGGCTGGTAGTATCTCAGACAGAAGATCTACCAGTGGATTCATGTTTTCTTTGGGGAGTGCTGCTGTGACTTGGAGCAGCAAGCAGCAGCCTACGGTTGCTCTATCGAGTACAGAGGCCGAGTATAGAGGAGCTGCTATGGCAGCATGTGAGGTAGCTTGGTTGAGAAAGCTACTTGCAGATTTGGGTCTATCAATGGATAGACAAGTTGTCATTTTCTGTGACAACATTAGCAGTATACAGTTGGCCAGGAACCCAGTCTTTCATGCTCGTACGAAGCACATAGAGGTCCACTACCACTTCGTCAGAGAGAAGGTCTTGGCAGGAGACCTTGACCTTGTTTATGTCAGCACAGAGGATCAGGTAGCTGACATCTTCACCAAAGCGTTGGGTACAGAGAAGCTCCGCAGATTCAGGGCTTCACTTGGTGTACATGAGATGGAGTTGAGCTCGAGGGGGAGTGTTGAGATATCGAGCTCGTCTAGTGAGGCGGTGGACACTGATGACCCGCCTGGGGGATAGGCCCCGCACTTACACCACTGGCATGGTTGGTGAGATCTTGGGTGATATGCGGCCAGTGGGATGACAGGCTGTGTGATAGCCACTCTAGAGACTGGCATAGTTATAGCGCCAGCTCATTTAGTCGGGTTCATACTATAGAGAACCCATGTATGTATTTGGTTGAGTACCTTTCATATTGTGTGTACTCTTATTCTTGTATATGGTGTGTTGAGTGTTGAGTAGAGAAGAAGAAGATTTTCAGCCTCTCACCGTGTGTGTTCTCTATTAGGGTTTTGTG
This sequence comes from Cibotium barometz, assembly GCF_041138505.1. NCBI lineage: Eukaryota > Viridiplantae > Streptophyta > Polypodiopsida > Cyatheales > Cibotiaceae > Cibotium > Cibotium barometz. Next base: position 35,557,571 of record NC_141050.1, read on the forward strand.
AGTGTGTGTGTGCTTGCAAGAGCTCAAGCTCTCTTCCCCCCTGCATCTTTTCACGGAAGCCACATCATCCTCTTACCTACTAATACCATGTCATCTTCTGGTCAAGAGAGAGGCAACTATCTGAAACAGCTATCGAAGCCAGCTATCTAAACTAGTTTACTGGAGAGCCAGCTCCCTTAATCAGCTTCCATAATCAGCTTCTTAAATCAAGTCACAGAATAAGCCGCCTACATTAATTATCAGAGTCAGCCTCTGAGTCGACTTGCTATTACTACTGACAACAAGCCATCGACCTGCCTACTGACAACTGTTGATTTACCACCTGACAAACCACCAACAACTTGCGCTGATAGTCACTACCTATTTGCCGCATAGATTTCCACATTTTGGAGTTAGCATTCTGCGTTTGGTTGGGTTTACTCATTTGGTCGGGTGTACTCGTTTGGCTAGGTTTACTTTCTTGGCCAAGTTTACTACACTTAGAAATAGCTTTCGGAGTCAGTATCATAGTCAACTCAAGCTGTTGGAACCCAAAGGAGGGATCATCGAGCTATTCTGTTGAGTTAATGGCACCTAACTTGAGTAGCCTATACTTGGAAAAACTCAATACTAAAAACTATGTAACACAGAAAACCTGAAGATGGAGTCACTATTATTCTTCCAAGATAGTTGGGAGATGGTTTCTATGGAGAGACCAACTGATCTCACTACTGAAGCCCTAAAAAAATGGCACAAGAAGGCCATGTTTGCTATCCATAGAAGCCCTAGCCATTTGATGGAGGTGGTGACTTCTAAAGAAGCTTGGGACAATGAAGAGGGTCTATAAGTCTAAAAGCAATTGTCTTAAGAGCTAAACTCACAAATGAGACAAGGAATCCCAATGAGAATGCTACAGACTTCATCAACTGGGTGATGAAGTATGTAGAGCTAAACTCATAAATGGGACAAGGAAGCCCAATGAGAATGCTACAGACTTCATCAACTGGGTGAAAGATCTGCATCAGTAATTGTTGATAGATGTGGGAGACAAGATGTCTGAAAAAGGAGATTGCTACAATCATCATCCATGGGCTACAGGCAAGCTATGAAGGTCTTGTTCAAGGTCTCATAATTCAGAGGGAAAAACCCTCACTAGATGAAATGGAGTAGATCCTTAGGGACAAGGATCCAAGACAAGGAACCATGAAGAACATTCATAGTAGTAGAGTAGCACTTCAGCAAAGTAACAATGACAAAGCCCTCTTCACAACAAGAGCTAGAGGAAGGTCAAATAATCAAAGAGGAAGATGAAGAGGAAGACATAACAGCTACTAGCCCAATAACAACAACCATGATCAAGGTGCTTATTCTTGTAATAGTAGAGGTGGCTATTCCTCCTCCAGAGGTAGAGGAAGAGGTAGAACAACCAATAACCCCATTCAATATTATTAATGTAAAAAATATGGACATTTTGAGAAAGATTACAGTAAAAATCAAGTTGATCTGAAGGAAAAATCACTCAACTATGCTAAAGATGGAAGCCCTCAAAACTTCACAACTGCCAACACTTTTCTCTCTATTAAAGAGATCAAAGAGGCAAACCATGTAGACCATGGCAACAAGTAGGAACCATGGTGGATTGATAGTGGGGAAAGCTCCCACATGACTTCTCATGTTGAATATTTTTCTAAGTTAGATTCTACTCATGATGGTTTGATCTACACTGCAGACATCACTCCTAATTCGATCATAGGTAAAGGAGAAATTTCCCTTGAGCTAAACACAAGGGAAAGGAAGCAACTTGGAGATGTCTTCTTGGTGCCTTCACTTACCAAGAACTTACTCTGAGTTGGAGCCATGTTGGATAAAGGCTTCAAAGTGGAATTTGAAGGTCAGTAATGCCTGATCAGAGATCCTTAACATAGTTATGAAGTCGTCGGAAGAGGTCATAAGTAAGGCAAACTCTTGAAGTTCAGTGGATCAATAGCAAAACTATCAGCAATGCAAGCTGATATGTTAGCCTTCTTACCTCCATTAGAATTATGGCATAAAAGGTATGGTCACTTGAATTTCAATAGCATGTGTCTGCTAAAATGAAAAGGCATGGTTTTGGGCATATCATCTCTGCATAAAGTTGATAAAGTATGTGAAGCCTATTGCATTGGCAAGCAGTTGAGAGTACCATTTTTTAGAAGAACTAGTAAAGCAAAAGGAGTCTTTTACCTCATTCACACATAGATGTTTATGAGTCATCCCACACTCCTTCACTTGGTGGTAATACATACTGTGTTTTCTTCACAGATAATTACTCGAGATATACTTCGGTTTTCTTCATGAAATCCAAAGATGAAGTATTTGGCATTTTTAAAGAATTGCATGTTATGGTTCAAAACATGATAGGGAGAAGCATCAAGGTCCTCAGGTCAGACAATGGAGAAGAATACCTCTTAAAAGACTTCAGCAAATACCTTCTTGAGCATGGCATAAGAAGGAAACTAATATGCAACTATACACCTCAGCAAAATAGAGTTGCTGAGAGGAAGAACAGAATCATTCGATCATAGTTAGGCAAGTGTATGCTAAAGGAGAAGAACGTCTCCAACACCTACTGGGTTGAAGCAATCAGCACATCATACTACCTGATGAACGAATTCCCAAATCAAGCACTCTAGAGCATCACCCCTATGAAGCTTTTCATGGATTCAAGCCTCAGGTACATCATCTCAGAATATTTGGTTGTTTAGCTTTTTCTCATATTCCAGATGCAAATAGGAATAATCTTGCTGATGACAAGTCAAGAAAGTGTGTGTTTGTTGGATATAATAGTGAGCATAAGGCTTACAGACTCTATGATACACTCAAAAAGGAAACATTTATGTCAAGGGATGTGATCTTTGATGAGACTGCCTACAGAGCTAGACATCAACTCATCTGTCAGATGTAATCTACTTTCAAAGGGGAGATAGTACCTTCGGAAGACTCCATTGAAGAACTGGAGGAAGAAGATGATACGCCCACCAAGTAGTCCTCAAGAGGTATACTAGAGATAGAAAACAGTCCCAAAGGTTAACATATCATAGAGGTAACAATTTAGACTTTGAAAAAACCAATTATGCTCTCTTGACGTCACTGATGCAGCATGATGAACCCCTCTTCTATGAGGATGCTTGTGATAAGAAAGAATGGTCAGATGCAATGGGCAAAGAGATGACTGCATTGCACTTGGGATCTATGTTAGCTTCCACCCAATAAGCAAGCCAGAGGCTGCGAATGGATCTAGAAGCTAAAGTACAACAAGGAAGGAAAGAGAGACAGGTACAAAGAAAGACTTGTGGCTAAAGGAATTGCTCAAAAACAGGGGTTTGATTATGAAGAGACCTTTGCACCTGTAGCCAAGATGAATTCCATCAGGCTAGTCCTTTCTCTAGCCTCTCTTCATTAGTGAAATTTGTGGCAAATGGATGTTAACAATGCCTTCCTAAATGGGCTAGCTTGAGGAAGAAGTCTACATGCAGTAGCCTATAGGTTATGTCAAAGTACAGGAACAAAGCATCTTGTTTGCAACTGTAAAGGAGAATGTATGGTATGAAACAAGCTCCAAGGGCTTGGTATGGCAGAATTGATGAGCATCTCAACTCTCAAGCATTCCAGAAGAGTAATGCACATTATACTCTCTACTACATGGTGAAAGGGAAGGGCATTGTTCTTGTTCTTCTCTATGTTGATGATGTGATTTTGATAGGAAGCAATGAAGCCATGGCTGTAGCTGTCATATCCAAACTCTCAACTCATTTTGAAATGAAAGATCTTGGATACCTACACTATATCCTTGGTATTGAAGTAGCCAGAACTACAATAGGTGGTATCTTAACCTACACTATATCCTTGGTATTGAAGTAGCCAGAACTACAATAGGTGGTATCTTAACCTCTCAGCAAATTGATGGTATTCTTTGAAGATAGTCGGGAGGAGATGGTTTCTATGGCGTCATCCCTTGTTTGCATGTGGTTTGAGGACTTTCATCTCTCCTTTCACTTTTGAGGGAATTGCCTATCTGCTTCAATGTGGAAACCAAAAAGGATTTGGAAGCTCTAAAAGCTTCTTAGGAATAATATGATTGAAGTTATGAATAAGAAGGTGCAAGAGTGAGTATGTACCATTGTTAGAGATAGTATCATCATGAAGAGATAACATTGTTAGAGATAGCACTGGTTAGAGCAAAAAATAAGGGGCATAGCCACCAGAAACAATTCCTAGAGTAAGTAATGCATGTCTTGAGAGTTGGGAGTCAAAGCACAAGTCTAGGTAGGAAGCATTCATGGAGGCTACATAGAAGATGGTAGACTCTTAGCAACCAAGGGCATGATGCTACAGGTATAGGCAACCAGAACAAGTTGAAGATGGGGTTTGCCTGCACAACCCCAACCCAGACAGTGTGTTTGAGAGAAAATACCTCTTGGGTTAAAATTGGTTCTTTGAGAGGAGAAGATACGTCATGGCTTTGAAGTACCCAAAATTTAGAGGCAAGAGAAATGAAGGTTTGGATGCAAATATGTTCTCCTCTTAAACCATTTTCTTGGCTACAAGAGCTCTTGGCTACAAGAGCTCCATTACCACAAAAGATAGAGTTCTTTGCCACCACCACTACATCGGAAAGCAACAAGCGAGTATGTTTGGATTATTTCTAGACCTTTGAAATACTAAAGGATGCCTTCTTGAAGAGATTCTAGAAGGACAAGACAACCACCCAAGTGATGGCTAGATTATTTCCAGACCTTTGAATTACTAAAGGATGCATTAGGAACTCAATGGAGTCTTCTTGGGCCCTTTAATTTGGACATTTAGTGAAATGCTTAAAATGCTAATCCATCTTTGACCAAGCCTAGAGGCCTAGTCCTAAAAGCATATATTTGATTTTTCACAAAAACAAAAAAAAATAAAAAAAAGGAGATATTCCTAGATCTGGCCACCTAGGTGACTTTAAAGCTTTGTAATGGGCTGTCAGTCAGTTATCATAGCCTGCAGCAACCTTTTCGAACTCCAAACATTCCAAAAATTCGTCACTTTCTTCCCCCCTTTTTTGTGTGTACACCAGATCTCTTTCTCTCTCTAAATCTTCTCTCTAAAACGCCCTGCACTCCTTCTCCATGGAAAAAAGCGTCTTTCTCTACTCCAAAAGCCATAACTAGCAGATCTGTACTCCTAAATGAGCCTTCTCTCTCCAAACCCACAGTAGTAGCCATGGCTTGAGGGAAGAAGCTTACCATGAGCATTCTCTCTACAGTACTTGGTCCTCTCTCCATAGCTAGCAGGTCTGTACTCCTAAATGAGCCTTCTCTCTCTAAACCCACAGTAGTAGCCATGGCTTGCAAGGAAGAAGCTTACCAGGAGCATTCTTTCTACAATACTTGGTTCTCTCTCCAAACCCACAGTAGTAGCCATGACTTGCACAGAAGAACCTTTTCATGATGTATTCTCTCTCTATATTGCTTAGCAGCCATAGCTTGCACTAAAGAAGCTTCCCATGATGCATTGTCTTGCATTTTCGTCTCACCATTGCCAACCCTCTCTATGTTTCTTTGGCTCCCTTTCTGGCTTCTTTCTCTATCCACAATGCAGCTCTAGAGAAGCAACCCTCATCTCCATTCTTCCCATTATTTTTTGATACCATATCCTGCTCCTTCCACTCCTATTCAACCCAAGCTTACAAGCCTACTTTCTTGTAGATGGCACTACAAGACATCACCAACAAGCCTTCTAAGATCCGCCTTCAGGTTGATTTGGAGACAGAATACGCAACCCTACGCAGTAGGCATGTTGCACCCAATATTTCATACGATCAGCTTCGAATGCAAGGAGCAAAGGCCATTGATCTTTGGATTGATGGAAATCTTTATCCACCAGATCCAATATCTGGTGCCCCTCCACCATTCAAAAGCATTACAAGTTTTCTTAAGTTTGTTGGTGATGGTTTCAATGGGCTTCTTGGCTATTGTAGGAGATTACACATGTTGTGGCTAGATGAGGCAGCTGAAAAGAGGCAAACACAATTTGCCTTCGACCAGCTTCAAGCAGCATCGACTAAGCAGATCAATAGTTTAATGCAGAGGATTAAAGAGCTCTCAGAGGAGCTTGAGGTGCAGAAGAATAATCTAGCGGATCGTGTGCGCACAATAAATCAATTTACCGATAATTATGTTCATCTTCAACACTCCTCTCGTAATCTTTGGCGGCGTGTTCACCATTTCACTCACCTTCCCATGGGATATCACGCAAGGCAAAGAAAACGTAAAGCTGTTGGGTTGCTTTCTAAGACAGCAGGCGCATGCAAGAGGCGTAAACAAACAACCAGGTAAATTTTTTTGTAGGAATTATAGCAGCTTTGAGAAGCAATTAATGAATAAAGCATCTCTCATGGGTGACTCTTGCGATTGTAGGGCTTGTGCAACAGCTATACTAGGATGTAACAACGCTGAGGACAATGTTAATGCCTCCCTTCTTCAGCATGTCCTTCAGGAGAAGGATATCATGGAAATGATAACAGGTTCTGGTAATGATAAGCTGCGGGAGACCCTTCGTCAACATTTCTTGAAGGAAATCAAAGAAATTGTCACACCCAAAGAGATTCTTGATATATGTGACTCAGCAGGTATTAGCTAGAAAGGTTACAGAGCAATGTACAGGTCAATCACTTTAGGGTTGCGAGCAAAGGGAGTTATGCAATCCTTGCTTCCAACACTTTATACCTTACAGATGGCAAAGAAGTATGCTAATGGTGATATTCCATCCATGTTGTTCGAGGGTGGGTACAAGTGGGTGGAGGATATTATGCCAATGCCAACAATCAAACCCTTTGAATACAATGCATATAACAATGTCTACATTGACATGGAAGTGCTACAAAAAGCAATGATTCAGTACTATGGCCTCACACTTGAAGAGACAGGTGGAAATGCCGTGTTTGTCTTGAAGCTGGATGAATGTCAAGTGGTTAAAGGTCAAAGACTGGAGTGTGTTAGTTTAACCTTGATGAGCCGAGCACTTAGAGGAAAGCCTTTAGAGACCCAAGAGTTGGATGCAACTGAAGACAGCAACAATAGGGGTCAAGGGCATAAGCAAGACTACTACGGCATTCAATCAGAGAAGAACATCTGGTGGCAAGCAGCATGGGTCCTCCCAAAAGAGAACCATGATACCTTGAGGTGGTATTTTGAACGGTCTGGCATTCAACATGTCGTCTCTTGTCAGGTCAATGGTCAGAAGCTTGATGTTCCCGGAATAGGCTGCTTTAACGTTGAATGGCACTTGGGTGGCGATCTAAAAACCTTAAAGTGTATGTTGGGTTGTAAAACAGGTGCGAATACTATATTCTCATGTGTTTACTGTTGTCATTCCAAGACAGCAGTAGACTCAAGAGTAAAAGGGAAACAACCTAGCAAAGGCAAAAGTCAAAAACAGGTGGGTGCAGAAAAAGCAATCGTTTTTGATGCTGAACAGAGGAAAGGATCAAAGGTATGGCATAATGGCATATTAAGTTGTGACCAGAGCAAGCCACCTAGTCGTGACCAGGAGGACAATGCTTGGAACCCAATCTTGGAAATTCCACTATGTCAAGTGCATGTGTGCACATTACATGCAAGACTCAGGATTTTGGATAAGCTATTGATGCTCCACATAAACTATGTCTGGAACATGGAGCCCGAAGATCGACGAGAAGAGTCCATACGTGCACTAGAGGGTGTACTTTCCTCTATGGGATTACATGCTGGAGCAGTGGTCTTGACAAAGGACAGAAAATCAAACCCTACACAAGACAACCCTAATAAAATTTGCATGGGTGGATCAAAGGCAAGACACTTGCTATCAAACCACTTGGGTTCTCATAGCCACACTGACTTTGAAATTTGGAAGAAGATATGTGATGTCACAACATATCGAGGAAATGATGCCAAGCTTGGCCTAAAACGTGCACATGTATGGGAGGTGTGTAATAAAATGGTCGATCTTCTAGAGCGACCTCACCTGGATGACCATGGTATTGAGGCACTTAAACAAGCCACTTGTAGATTCACAGAAGAAATGGTCGAGGCATGGGGAGAAACACACATTACTCACTACATGGTAATGTTGTATTTCTTGTGTCCTTGTAGTATGTTCTTCATACTGTTTGTTGATTTTTTGTAATTTTCTATGCAGCATATATTGTATGCACATGGGCCATACTTTCTCGATAGATATGGCTCTTTAGCACTTTGGAGCAATCAAGGCATGGAGAAATCACATTACCAAGCAAAGGCCGTGTATTTTAAGGGCACTCGCCATGGTGGTGGCAAAGTCAAGAGTAATGCACTCCATGAAATGTTCAACTGGTTCTATCGCGTTCTGGTTGGCAAAAAAAGGCAAAAAAAGTCGCGGTAATTTGTCTCTTAGGCGTCAAATAATGAAAACTGTTAATGCAAGAAGAACTGAAGGATACAACAGATTAAATGCTAGGGAGAGACTACGGCAGTGGGTAGCAAGCAAGCGTCGGTGTGGTTCCTCATGGGCTTAAACTCTCTGATTATAATCTTTTTGTGTTTTTAAATTTTCTAAAAGTTTTAAAAAATTATATTTATAGACATATTTAAGTCATTTTTCATTTATAGCCACCACATTTCAATTTCTTCTTTATGCTCTACTCTCTCTTGCCCTCCCACTCTCTTGCACTCGTACATACCTAGGCCATGCCAGAAGAACAGGAGCAAGACTTGCGATTTTTCGATCAACTCAGCCCACTACCTACTACAGCAAAAAGGACAAGTCTACCTATCGTAACAGAGCAAGAGGCAAAGGAGATGAGAGAAGAAGAGCGCAGGAAGGAGGCCGAAGAAGCACAACACAGGAAGGAAGCTAAAGAAGCAGAGCCTAGTAGAGAAGCAGAAGAAGAGCGGCGTCGAAAAGAAGCCGAGGAAGGTCAAGGGCAACCACCGGAGATTGTTATTGAGGCCGACACCCTAGAACAGCTAGAGGTTATCTTACAGAACAGGGAGGTTGAGCTCTTGTCCTATGGCATCATGAAAGATACCATTGACAAAGAGTTTGCTCTTGTGAGGGCAGCTTGGGAGACAGAAATGCAAAAGAGACAGCAGCCCAAAGAGGACGCAAGGAGGGCAAGCACAGCCACCACAGGCAGCCACAACATCCAGACGTCCAGTCAAGAAGTGTGGTAAAAGAATGGAGGGCAAGTTTCGGGACCAACAAGAAGAGGAAGAGCGTGCACAAAAGAAAAAGAAGTTCAGGTCTGAACGACCACCGTGGGAGAATCAAAGACCACCACCGCCTCCACCAGTTACAAAGAAGAAGAGAAAATGGAGGCCAGGGACAGTCGCGCTATGAGAGATTAGGAAATATCAGAAAAGCACAGATCTTCTCATCCCCAAGGCACCATTCTCTCGACTGGTGAGAGAAACAATGGAAAAATATTCTGACAGGGTTGACCGCATACAGAGCACAGCTCTTGAAGCTCTTCAAGAAGTTGCTGAAGATATTGTAGTTTCTGTTTTTGAAGACTCAGTGTTGGCTATGGTACATGCCAAGAGAGTTACTTTGAAGCCTGTAGATATGTCCCTAGCCCTACGTCTACGTTTAGAGCGTAGCCTTCTACCTCAATAGGCTAACCCACTTTGTAATTCTCCCTACAAAATTTTGTAATGTTCCCAAATTCCTTTGTAGCATTTTCACACATTAATGAAAGCTTTGTGAGTTGTGTTACATTCTTTGTTGAGTCCATTTTTTTTTGTATGCTCAGTGCCAATGAACATTTCATTTAAAAAATATAAAAGCACTATACACACAGGAAAAAACACACACAAACACACACACACATATATACACACACAAACATATATACACACATATACAAATATATATACATATACATATATACACACACACACACACACACA
>NC_141050.1:35569993-35669993 GCF_041138505.1 Cibotium barometz
TTCTCTTCCTCAGCATGGGCCTCTTGGACCTGCTCCATTAGCTTTACTTTGCCCTTTTCTTTTTCCTTGCCACTTTCTTTTGCCACACCCTCTTGTAACAGAAGGACCAAAACCATGTCCCAGCTTAGGAAAGAAGTGCCGATGTTGCCCATTTGTAGATCCAGGAGTAAGTCTTCCTCCTCATTTCTGTAGTCCTTTTCTGTGAGGGATTTAAAAAACCTGGATAGGCGAAATCTAAAATTCTTGTCTTCCCTGAATATGTACTTGTTGATGAGGTCAACTGGAACCCATAAGCCCTCATCACCCTCAAACACATGATGGAGTACGTGCTGATGTGTTCATCCATATACTGAATGACATCTGTAAAAGCATCCACGTGTAGATGCATTGTTGCACGCACATCAATTGCTCCCTCAAACATAGGGACGATCTCATCAACCCTATGAAGTAACTCAAGCTTTCCTAGCTGTGCAATAAGTGCGTCAAGTAGAGGTGCCATGACTATGAGTGATTGGAAGAAATAGAGAGTGTGTGACACAGAAAGGTGTGCGAAATTGAGAGCAAGTGTTAGGAGAGAACGATAATTGTCAATTGATGAAAATGAGTAAAGTATCGTTTATAAATGGGCGACCTTGTTATAAAATTTTTAAAAACTTTTAAAATTTGTAAGTACCAAAAATTTTTAAAAAAATGGTATGCGAAAGCAAGAACGTATCCTTCCATCGCAAGGTCATTTCCAATTTACTAGTGGCTCAAGCCACAGATGCTTGTGTGACCAACCTTACACTATCACAAAAAAATAAAACTTGCACAAGACAATTGAAAAACCTTAATAAGACAGTGAGGCAAAAAAATTGAAATTGTATTTACTTCAATTCAAGATTACATATCCAGTGGTTATCTGATAGCTACATAGCCAGGGAAAGTAATTTCTCTACAAAGAAAAGATCATTCCTGCCTTTTGCGCACTACTCTACCATTGATTATCAAAGCAAAATCACCACTCAGTGAGAATCGAAGAACTAAGTAGTCACGTAAGTTGGCAAGGGACCAGTCATCATTCACAGTAACATCTTCTACATCCCCACCTTGCATGGATATATGTAGCACACCCTGTTCTGTAGAGGTTGTGTCGGAGTAACGCCTCCCATTCTCCATTTGTAAGCTTCCATCGCCTGTAAGGAAATGCAATGGACAACTGTTGCTTGGCAATATGATAGCGCATCACAACCTTCTCAACTATTACTCCGCATCTGATGGTGTCTCCATTGTGTTGAACAACTTTTTTATCCCATGCAGGTGATAAGAAACAAGTCAGAGCTCTCTCCCCCTTTGCAATCCATAAAGTTGGGGTACGATGTGTGTCACTTGTACGGAACAGGTACACAAAGAGGTGTAGAGGTATGAAGCAGGTTATGTTTGCTTTGTGAGATCCATATGTGCACTTCATAGCATTTTGCACCTTGCTTTCGATCTGCAAACAAGCCATGGCCATTGAAGCATTGTCTGGAATTGGCCATTCAATAGATGTGAGAGTTGGCGTAGGTTTTGGAACTAATTTTCCAGTACCATTTGCTATCGTGGGAACCACATATGTATCCTCATAGAAGAAGATGTTTCGTGCAAGAAGTTGTGCAGCTGGACACCCTCCAAAGATTAAACTACCAAGCTCCACATGGTATGCTTCAAAGGTTCCTGAAATTGCCTCCATAGGCTCCCACTCACTATAGTTTGAGGAAAAAATATCTACGCACAGGAACCCAAGAACAATCAAAGCAGTGCTCAGTATACCATTATTAGCACACAATTGATTTAAAAACAAGAATATAAAGTGGTGAAATAACTTACAATTTGCAAGAAATCGTTGATGTTGGTCATGGTCTGCTAGTTTCAGCTCTGTTGCCTTGTAAACATGTTGGACCTTGGCTAGCTTTTTTCCATCACGATCTTGTTTGAGCTCCAATATCGGCCCTTTCCAATGGTGACTTTGTATATCAGCATATCGCTTTGACACCTTGTGGGTTCCTCTTGTACTAGGCTGCATCATAATCCAATTCCACTTCTCGTACTGTTTGATGTTCCAGTGCCCATCCTCATCTTGATCACTGCTACAAGAGAGAGATTGAATACTGATCGGAGGCCTTCGAGCTCTAGAAGAAGACATTAGATGTATATATTAGAGAGATTACAAACCTTGATGGCAAAGGAAAATAGAATGGTGAGAAAAAAACTTAGACTAGGGAGATGTAAAAAAGAGGAGTTGTAGAGCAAGTTCCAAGGGCTTGGTTGTGCTATTACTGCACTTTGAAAGAGGATATTGGAGGGGGTGAGAGGAGACAATGAGTAAGATTATGAGAGCCAAAGTATTTGCAACTCAAGCTTCCATAGCTTGGCTCCACTGTTACACTCTGTAAAAGGAGGTTGGACAAGGTAGAAGGATGAAGTAAGGAAATGTAAGTGAGGATCAAACTTCCCTAGCTTCTGAGAGGAGGTTGCAGATCAAGCTTCCATAGCTAAGCTCTGCTGTTACACTCTGTAAAAGGAGGTTGGACAAGGAAGATGGATGAAGTAAGGAAATGTAAGTGAGGATCAAACTTCTATAGCTTCTGAGAGGAGGTTGCAGATCAAGCTTCCATAGCTAAGCTCTGCTGTTACACTCTGTAAAAGGAGGTTGGACAAGGAAGAAGGATGAAGGAAGGAAATGTAAGTGAGGATCAAACTTCCATAGCTTCTAAGAGGAGGTTGCAGATCAAGCTTCCATAGCTATAGATCTAGGTTTCTGAGTGAAGAGAGAGGTAGATCAAGAGGTAGATAGCTAAAAGAAGTAGTCTAGAGAGTGAAAAATGCCCTGCTATGAGAAAGGGGGAAGAGAGAGCGTTTTGGAGGGAACGTGGGAGAGAGGGATAGTGGAAAGTGAAGGGGAATGTGCATTGAATGCATGGGAACTCGTTTTTGGGTCTCTATTACTTTAGAGACCTTACTTAATGATGGCTGCAGGCTGTTTTTGCAGGCTGCAGCTATCCTTTTCTATAAAAAATAGGAGAAAAATTCATATACGTTTTAAATTTTTGAGTTTTAGTTGATTTTGAAAATTTAAAAAGAGCCTATTTAGCCTATTATTCTAAGTTTGACCACTACCTTCTAGGCTCTTACAAACCATTGGTTTCAGTCCACATGTAATCTCCCTATTTGTCTATTTCTTAATCACCTCCATTAGGCAATGGCAAATTAAAGGGCCCAAAAAGACTCCATTGAGTTCCTAATGTATGGATTATTTCCATACCTTATGCACAATATGTGTGGATTATCTCCAGAACTTTGAACTACTAAAGGATATCTTTCTTCTGAAGAGATTCTAGAAGGACAAGATAACTACCCAAGTGATGGATAAATTGTAGATGCTAACTTAGAAGAAGCTACTAGCAGCAAGATTATGCCTTGGAATTCAAGGCCTTATTTGATGAGGTTAGTTGAGCCTAACTGTTCGGTAGTAGCCACTATGAATCAATCATTTATGAGAGGATTAAGGTTAACACTCCACACTTCGACAAGCAGTAGTATCATCCATAATCTGAAACACTCACATTTGAACAAGTGGTGGCAGCAAAAGTATTAAAGAAAGAACCTAAGAAGGAGAAGAACAAAGTCTAGAAAGGCAAAGGAAGGGCCTCAAGAGTCTAGAGAAGACAGTTCAAGAAGAGACACCAGATTCGATTCAAAAACCAATGAATAATGGAAGCCTCAGAAGAAGAAAGGTAGGAAGTAGGTAGTGGAAAACCGCCCTAGCTAACATGATCGGAGGACATGTAGGAATCGTTAATTCTAGAGTAAGGATGGATGTCTAGTGGCACAAAGTGTAATAACCAAGGTCATACCAAGGAAAAATGCAAGATGTCCCTTCCTCAACAATGTGCCATCTGTGATAGGACAAATCACACCACAGATAAATGCTACGACAACACACAAAATAGGAATCCAATTAGGAAGGCGAAGGTTCAAAGAGTGGATGGTGTAGCATAGAGTTTGGGATCAAGTCACCAAGCTAATAAAAGAAGCCGAGGGAGTGATCCGAACTATGCACGAAAAGACCGTGCCACTCGAATCCAATTTTAGAACCAATCCTGAGTAGGATGTCCTGAATGAAAGAAGGAAGGAAATGGCTATTTTAAAAGAAACCCGTGGTAGAGGAAACTTAAATGATGAAGGAGAGAATCAAGAGTGCTAGAAAGAGCCTGAAACAAATCTAGCCAAGAGCATGAGGGAAGCAAGAAGAGTATGCAAGATATCAACCATGGGAAGATCTTAGCATGATGAAGCTAAACATTACATAAGATTAATTCCTATCACTTGTGCCAAACTATATGAAAAAGTTTCTCCAAAAGCTGGTGTCTTAGGACAAATTGGCAACATTGCTAATGATGGAGCTGGAAATAGCAATAATAGATTGCACTAGTGTAGAAAGGGTGGCAGTGGCATGGCAGACTATGACACATTAGTTCTAAGCTCCCTTGCTTGTTGTTGCACCATGGCTTCAAACAAGGAGGCATATTCTATGGTTGGAGTCTCGATACCCATAAGGATTATACTACTCATATGGGGCTTGTTTCTCATAAGCCTTCCTCATAGATCTCCTATTCCTAGGTTTTTGACTCTACAGGTAGAGTCATCAAGTATTATTGTGTGCACCAAGGCTTCAAACAAGGAGGCATATTCTGTGGTTGGAGTCTTGATAATCCATAAGGATCATATTTCTTGTATGGGGCTTGTTTCTCATAAGACTCCTCATAATTCTCCTATTCCTAGGTTTTTGACTCTATAGGTAGAGTCATCAAATATTTGTTGTGCATAACAGTGTGCTTCTTGAAGGAATGGGTGAATGTAGTAGTACCAAAGGTGGGTATGGAAATTCATATGTGGTCTATGTATACCTCTGGATAAGAGAATTTTTAGCCAAGCACTAGAGCTTGTGCCGATGAGCTAGTAGGGTTACAATGAGTTGTGTCATGCTTTCCCATGGTGTTGGTTCTTGTCCTTAACATATAACAGGAACTTCTTTGTGAGTGTATGGTTTTGATGATAAATTTCATAAGAAATCGAATCTCTCTCCATGGATAGGAATTCCATAAGCCATACTAGAATTGTAAAGTATTTACTTTCGAAAAGAACTTATTATATATAAAAAGAGATGATGCTATTACAACCTTGACATGAAATGGGGATAACATAGTTTAATGATCAATGCAAAACTTGAGGGATAAGGTAGCCGCGTGAGTTCATCAACATAAGAGTTTTATATTGGGGTTACATAAATATACCTCTATAAGGGGTTTTTTCAGTTAAATAAAGAAACATTAAATAAAAAAATACTACTTTTGTCATCTTAAAACTTTTACCATACTGAACGTAAAGATACAATTCCATTTATGAAGATAAAACTTGAATTGAGTGTGTTGGTAGGAGGGAAAAATTTTGTGAAAGGAAGGTCATTACTTTACTCTCATATTGATGTCCACCATGGAGAAAGTTGAGGTAGAACAGCTCACTACATTTCGAAATCCTCCACATTTTAAGGTGAATGTAAGCATTATTTTGATCTAAGTAGTTTAAAATGGTTATGAATTAAACCCTTTACACCTCTCTCATCCTACTTGTACAAGTTAGGACTTTGTTTTTGTTACAAAGAATGTAGGTTATAGGAGTAGAGTTTTTCATAACTCTCATCCTAGAAATCAAACCTAACTATGGTATATTTTTACTAGGAAGTGCATGTCATGGAAGAAGATGCAAAATATAGCATGTCAAAAATCCTCACAGATCACTTCCATAAATTCCTCAAGTATATATAGCTACTTAATAAGACATAAGAGTGACATAAGAGTGTCCCATGACACTTTATTTAATATTACCAAATTAAAAGAATCCAGAATGTTGTGTGATGTAACAAATAAACTATTGGAGTTTATTAAAAAGCTTTATACACAATCAAATCCATGGGCTACAAAATATATTATGAATAGAAAGACAAAATAAAGCTTATATATATTTGTAAAATTCTTGATTAGATGTTGAGGTTGTGAAGCCTATTAGTGTCTATCAAATACAGATGTAGGTGCCAATCTTGCTTTTATCACTTTTGCAAAATGGGTGGCTTCCTTTGTAATAATCATCTTGTCTCACTAGTATAGAGTAAAAATGAGGCATTATGTGTATTGCAACAAAACAATTGTCATAGTCCATAAACATGGCATGAAACAATCATCAGAGGTATATATTTAAAAAAATACCACTATATAACAAACAAGTTTTGAATTATCATTAAATTACAAATGGCATTTTAGCACAACATTCAAAGTAGAATACTATATATAAAAAACTACTTGCCCATCGGTTACAACATAGCACAAGAAAAAATTTAATGTGACATAAAACAATAATAGAAATATAAATAATGAACATCCTATCATAGTCCTCGATGGACGTCACATTTGACAAAACCACCCTTGGTTGACCAAGTCTCTCTACTCCAATGTCATGCATAAGCCAAGACTAATGTGAAAACATTCTATATCTACACTAGCCAAGTGTTATAACAAAGTATGTGTAGCTTAGTTGTAAAGTGTGTAACATGAGTTTTAGGACCGTAGGGTAAGCGTTAGTAACAAAGCATGTGTAGCTTAATCAAAGAGAAACTAACATTCCTAGGTAGCAAAAAAGGAGCCATTAAGAGCCACCATGTGATGATGGCGAATTTATTATTTATAAGATTAAGATAACATGATGACATGAAAGATTTATGTATCTTTTTTTTTCCAAATAAAAGTAATAGTGATATGCAAGATAACTAGTTGTTCAAGGCATTGTAAAGAGTGTTCTAGATTTTGTGGTTTTTTGAAGGCATTGTAAAGAGACTTCCGTGTGTGAGTGAGCAAGCACTAAGTGCTACACTTCGTGACTCGTGAACGAGAAAGGCCTTGATCATGGTTGAAATTTGGAGGCCTACCTTACCCTTCAATTTGAACGATATAAAACTAGCTTGACTTTCAAAATTTAAATAAATATGTATATATTTCTGTGTAGAATTTAGATTTTTTTTCCAAAATGGTGGCCTTATTTGTTTGTTAATAGGCCTCTTCTAAATGGTTTGAATGAGCCTTCTCTAGAAGGTTTAGACCGAGGTGGAGGGATAATGGATCAAGCACGGCATGTAAGGAAGACTGGGTTGGTACTATGGTTTCTCCTGGATGCTCTCCATGCTCCAGCTGATGTAATTTTTGTTCAATTCTAATTCAATTCACGGCGCTTATGGGAAAAAAAAAAAAAACAAAGGGAAACTGGCGCGGACGTGAGAGAGACTTGCGTGCAAGATGACAAACGCCCTAGCCCCGAGTCCCATTCGCCTTTCACATCCACGAGATGGTCTCCCTCCCTCCTTCACAGAAAAGTCGCTCTGCTTTGCTCTATAGAGCCATGTACGCTTCGCACCTCTAATGGCTACTCCGCCTTGCTTCAGCTCCCTCCTATCATCTTTAATGGCTACCCCGCCTGCCCTCAGCTCCTTCCTGCGCCCATCATTAACGTTCTTTCTTATTCTCTGGCTGTCTTGCCTCGCCAGCTGCCGGTCGCAAGGCCTCACCTTCTCTTTCGACAGTTTCTCACAAAGCGACATGTCGCCTTTGGACTTCTCTGCAAATAGCTCTAGTACTCAGCTTGGTGCACTGCAGGTGACCTACGACACGGGCTTGGGCTCCACGGCAGTCTACAACACTGCCCGACAAATCACATACTACAAATCTCTGCGGATTTGGGATCCCAAATACAACTACACAGCATCCTTCAACACCTCCTTTCTGCTGAACATGGGGCCACTAGGGAACGGTGGTGTCGCCACTACCGGCGGCGGCATGGCCTTTTTCTTGAGCTCGCATAGGGCGAACGAAACACAGGTTGAAAACGGCTACGGGAAGTGGCTTGGTCTCTTCAATGAGAGCCTTAATGCAACTCCTGGCGGAGGCGCCGATAGAATGCGGAGGCTATGTGGGTTTCTCTGCTTCTACCGGGAGTGCTTTAGAAACCCACTTGTTCTCAAGTGGAATTTCACTTCTGCGGGCCTCCCCGTCTCCCCCGCTAGCGGTACAGCCCGTGCACTTCTTGCCGGGCTGATCGTCGGCGGCGTAGCCCTGATAGGTTTGCTACTTGTCGTGACTGTGCTTACCCTGGTGGCAAGAAAGAGGAGGAGATCTGATCTGTTGCAGAATTGGGCCAATGTAAACTATGGTCCTCGCAAGTTCACCTATAGGGAGCTGAGGAAAGCCACTATCGGCTTCAGCGCCGATTGTCTTCTGGAAGAAGGTGGCTTCCGCGCAGTCTAAGGGGGCATTGCCAGAGATAGTGATCCCATCGAACATGGGGAAATCTTTGAGTCTATTTATGAAACATGTGGACCCATTTTTCACAACGTTTGGTGGGAATCAATGGTATAGAACTCTAAAGCTAAAGGATAAGATCAATTTTACTCAGTTTAAGAATGTATTTGTGCCAAAATTTGTGAGAAGTAGAACCCAACTAGAACAACTCTAAAATATCAAATAACAAGTGCATGAGTAGAGCCTAGTGGCATAACCCTACAATAAGTGGAGTCCATAGGCACAACTCTACAGTAAGTGGAGCCCATTGGCACAACTTTACAATATTAAACAAGAGTATAAGTCCATGAGAGATTACGTCTCATGTCTCAATTCCTGCCAAGCTTTGCAAGAAGTGATGATAAGTGGAGCGCACTGACACAACTCTACAATATACACCAAGAGCATGAGTTCATGAGAGATTATGTATCAACTCTCAATGTAAGCTTTGAGAGAGGCTAGCTGAATAGTTATTATTGTGCTCTCAAAAAGGTGTACAATATCTAAGATTTCTAACTGAATAGGTACTATTGTGCTAATTGAAAAGGCATCCAAGATCTAGAGGCACAATTGAGAAGGTATACAAGATCCAGTGGCACAACTCTACAACGTACACCAAGAGCATGACTTCATGAGAGGTTATGTCTCAACTCTTAATGTAAGCCTTGAAAAAGAGGCTAACTAAATAGCTTTTATCGTGCTTTTGGAAAAGCGTAAAAGATCCAAGAATGCATGTCTTCTCTTCTCTAGCCTAGCTACATTAGATATATGCTACCAAATGGCCATTGAATTCAAAAATAACATGTTGAGCTTGAAGAAAACAACACTTCATTTTTGGTTGTGCCATCCAAGGTGTCAAGTCGACATGACTTGGACACTCTGAGAAAATAATTTTTGTCTTGAAGAAAATAAGACTCGATTTTGTCTTATAAACAAGGATCATTTGCACAATGCCTAGCCACCTAAATAATGTACAGGGGAATAATAAGTTAGTGTAGGATAATTTCCTAGTCTAAATGTACATTACCGGTGTTACACAAGTCATAAGCTCAGTGTTTTGACTATCTTCCAACATTACACCAGTCGTAAGCTCAAAGATTTTCCATAATCATTTTATATAAAACACATTGTGTGGTATAAAAAATATGGCTTGAAAGTGTTGCCATGCATTCAAAGTAATGTTAGCCAATGTAGTTAACATACTCGTCTCCCTAATCATGATGCAATCCTCAAAATTGGTAGTGAAATTGAGTGGGAGGTTAGTGCTAGAATTTGTTCAAGTTCCATTAGTAGAAGTCGAAGCGAGACTTCATGTACTATGTGGTTTGATGAAAGGCTTGTAAGATGTCTAAAAGATTGTTTTAAACATGTCTTTGAATTTGAGCGAGCATCCACCAACTTTGCATCCAATATACTTGCTTGTAGTAGTGGACTTATAGTAGTAGCTAAGTATCTGGCAAAGAGTAAGGCCCTTTGTTAATGTCGACAAATGCCATGCCTTGGAGACCTTCATCAAATTCATGCCATTCTGGAAACTCTACTAAAAGGATGATGATGAGCCAAAAAAAGCAAATGATAATGACCATGTCAGGGTCAAACATTGCATCATAATCTTGGATGAACTTACACATTATGCAAAGTATATATTCTTCATGTAGAAGGAGTTGAGGTAGAGGTATCCATGAACTATAGCTTTCCAGTTCTTCTGTAGCTCTTGCTCAAATAGGTCTCAAGCCCATCTATGTTCAATTGGGAAATACATAGGGCTGACCTTGCAGTACCTTGGAGCATAGCAGTACTCCTAATAATTGGCCTAGAGAAGGTATGGTCTCGTTGCTCCCACATATGTTGCTCACCCATGAGAACATGTGTTATTGGGGTTGCCCTAGCTTGTGGTCTTTTGTATCCCCCTTAGTCCCTCTTATGATGTGATCTGGACCATTGATTGAACTTCTATTCTAGATAAAGCTTGATGAGACATATATCGTTGATCAGTGATCTTGTTAGTATTAGGGGTGGGGATTGGGGGCTACTGTTGTTCCATGATCCTGATGGCTTTGTCAATGCTAATTTTGTCTAGAGGGTCACCCTAGTTGAATGGGAGTTCATGGGTGCATCTACTGTGTTGCTCTCTTTGACAGGGGTGTCTAACCTTCTTCTAAGACTTGTGTGATGGGCCCGAGAGGGGTGATCAGCTTGCAAAGTTGAGGTTGTGCTGAGTCTATTTAGGATGTCCCCCAAGAGAGGTAAAAGGTGGGGGTGGCTTGGGAGATGAGAGGTGGGTGGGTGGTGTTAGAGATGCAGGGGGGTAATACAAGGAGGAGTGGCAAGTGGTGAGGTGAAGGCGATAAGAGGGGAAGCGGATGTTGAGGGTTGGTCCAAGGGAAGGAGGTTAGGGCATGTTCCTTTTCCTTGACCTTGGCAAAGGCATCTAAAGCCTCTACAATAAAAGAGGGGCTAGAAGTTGAAGGGCCATGGGAGGCTTAACCTAGGCCACTAGTCCACTGCCAATCCTTGGCCAAAGCATCTAAAGCCTCTGTAATCGAAGAGGGCCAAGATGTTGAAGCGTCGTGGGAAGCTTGACTTGGGCCACACTAGTCCATTGCTAATCCTAATGGAGGGTCTTTATTTGACATGTCCTTATGCTGCCATATGCGTCATCATCATCCTTGTCCTTGGTAGTGTCAGGAGTTGCATCTCTTTCTTCTTCCTTTACAGAGTGAGAAGCGGCTTCATGAATCGAAAAAATTTGTGTGCTTCCCTATATTCATCATCTGCCAATATGGCTTGTGGGTAGGCTAAATGCATAGTGTCATGAACAGGTAGTGTTTGCTGGTGCTCATACGTTCCACAATTGCTTCTAAATTATGTGATATAAGACAAGGATGTCGATGTGGGTACATAGATAGTGCTGGCCCTTCCACATGTGAGATGGTGGTAGGCCTCATCCCAGTGCATGCTAGCCATGGGTGTACATCCACTAAATGGACATGTTGATGATGTCGATGGTGGCTAGGTATGGGCATAGCTCAAAGGGAACAAAAAGTCTAATATAGTCTCCCTCCTCCATCAAGTGATCAACAAAGTTAAGGACTCGGCACCAAGATTGAAGTTTGAGGAAGAGGATGTAGTAAGGGAAACTAAAGATGGTGGAGGGCTCAGTGAAGGAGATTGTGTTCTAGTAGAAGAGCATGGTGAGGGTGGTGTGGGAAGCAAAAGGTATTTTGGAGTGGATTGTAAAAAAGATGGATGTGGGAATCTCCTTTATTGTTGATGAAGATGTTATGTTGGAGGAGGTTGAGCTAGAGGCTCCGATATTATAGTTCAAGGAGGCCAGAGGGTGGTTGGGGAGTTACCTAGCCATGCATGTTCTCATCTCAAAAAGTGCATTCATAGATCTTAGCTAGCCACAAACATTCTTATCTCAGAACATGCATTCATAAATCTTACGTGGCCACACACGTTCTCTGATCCCCATGCACGTACGTTCCTAAGACAGTGACGTACACTTGCAAGTCTAATTGGGGCCTAGTCATACGTTCCTAACTCACTTAGCCACACATGTCACACGTGCCAATGTGGAGACACATGTTCTCACTTCTGAATAGACATTCACAAGTCTAACAAAGACTAAAAATTTTAGCTGAATCTAAAATAAAGTGATATTGAAGATAGAGAGCAGTGTTCTAGGACAAGTCAAATACACTTTGTTGTAAGTTTAGTATTGGTATATCTCCATTGGTCAATGTAGACTTTTGTCAAAGTGAACTACATCAATTTGTTGCTTACTTGATGGAGTCTTTTCTAACCAAGGACTTGTTTGAAACTTGGACATAATGTAGCAGTGAGATAGAATGGAGGTATAATTTCTTTCTGAACTTTTCAAGTTATTTTCATATTGTACTTGTACTGCTAGCAAGCCTACTCATGTGTGAGAGAGGCTTTTCTAAACAAAATAGGATCAAGAGTAAGGCAAGAGCTTCACTTAATTTAAGCACACTAGCCAAGCTTATGTTTATATCTCTTTCAATGGAGCAAGGCCATGATAAGATGTGGATCTTTGAATCACATGAAGCAATGAAGGTGAGAAGACCTGGAAGATTAGTCAAGGAGATCTTTTGATGATTAGTACTTCAAAATATCTTAGTCATGATGGGAATACATTTTTGTTGAAAGTTATTATAAGTTGACTATTTGATATGTATGCTTTTAAAGAAACCATATATGCTAATCAAAAAAACATATTCTGCTTGAAGAACTCTTTTGTAATCAATTTAAAACAATTGTTATGCCTCCTCTTTTGATTTTAAATGTCTACATTTTTAAAATTTGACAATATGTAAAAATATTTGTATATTTTTTATTATGATAATTCTAAAATGGAATCCAAACAATAAATTTAGAATTATTATTGAACATTCATTCACATGATATTGACAATGCCATAGAATGCCCAATGTAGTAGAATGTAGAAGGACACTTCCTTCGAAAAGGCAAGCAAGATTTTTGGCCTTCTTTACCAGAAGGGTGATAGTGGATTTGCTCTTCGTAAAAAAATGAAGTGCTACCCTTCAAAAACGAGCCTCGACTGGGAGTGCTTAGTTCAGAAGGAGAAGTCAGACGCCTAAGATGGAAAAGAGAGACGGAACGCTAGAGGCTGAGGTGTCGAAGGGAAGGAGGGGAGGAGAAAGGAGACACATGAGGAGGAGAGAGCTTGGACGACTAGGCGGATGGCTCCCTCTAGCTCCACTAGGTGAAAATACCACAATAAAAGGTGTCTTAAGACCTTATAATTGGCCTTTTCTAGTACATTTTAGGGCCCTAAACCACAGGCTTGCTTTGCCTCTTCAAGAAGAAAAGTCTAGGATGAATAGATCTTGGAGGCTTTATAAACTTGATAAATCTTTCCCATGGATTTATAAAATTGAATGAAGGTGGTTAATAGACAAGCCATGCAGTAGACAAATCTGAAGGAAAGCCATGTTTCTACAGGTACAAAGTATTACTATTATTTGTTTAACACGACCTCTTACGACACAGTAATTAAATCTTTTAGTATGTCTTTTTATTGATATAAGGAAAAAATATTGAGTAATATTTTACCCTTCAAATGAAAAAGTAGGGTCGCCCTTCAAATTTGAGGCCTGATCGGACACAAGCTCAGTTGAGAAGGATAAGTTCGACGCCTGAGATGGAAGAGAGGGACGGAAAGCTAGAGGCCGAGGCGTAGAAGGGTAGGAGGGGAGGGGAAAGGAGACACATGAGGAGGAGAGAGCTTGGACGACTAGGCGGATGGAGGGGCGGGAGAGCGGATCCAGGTGGCAGCATGCTAGGCCCAGCATGAGGACAAGCTCCATCTCCTTCGCATCATATGAAGCAAGGCGTTTGTCCGCTGCCTCTACTAGGCAGCCCTCCTGGTGGAGCGCCCACAGCGAGCGCAGTACCTCAGTTGAAAGGGGGCGCCCAATCGCCAGCTCTACCGCCACCGCCCCAAAGCTATATAAGTCAGACTCTTTGGTCACCATCCCTGTCTGCACGCATTCGGGCGCCATGTACCCTGGTGTGCCGGCGATTGTTCTGGTCTCTGCGGCGTCGCTGCCGTTACCGCCCTCGATCAACCTTGCCAAGCCAAAATCGCCCAGTCTAGCATTGAAGTCAGCGTCTAACATCAAGTTACTGGGCTTGATATCTCTGTGAACTACAACCATCTCCCACTCTTCATGTAGGTAGAGCAGCCCAGCAGCCAACCCCTTGAGGACATGGTACCTCCTCTCCCACTCCAGCAACTTATGTCCGCCTTCACTTTTGAGCCACTTGTCCAGGCTTCCGTTGGGCATGTATTCGGACACCAGCAGCAGCTTCCCTCTCCGGCGGTCGTGGCACCACCCCACAAGCTGCACCAGGTTCTTGTGCCGTAATCTTCCTATGATGGTTACCTCTGCTATGAACTCCCGCTCGCCCTGCTTCGACCGCTGCGATAGGCATTTCACGGCCACTGCAGACATATCTGATGGCAATGCCCCCCTGTAGACCGCGCCGAAGCCACCTTCTCCCAGAAGACAATCGGCGCTGAAGCCGTTAGTGGCTTTCCTCAGCTCCCTGTAGGTGAACTTGCGGGGACCGTAGTTTAGATTGGCCCAATTCGGCAAGAGATCAGATCTCCTCCTCTTTCTTGCCACCAGGGTACGCACAGTCACGACAAGTAGAAAACCTATCAGGGCTACGCCGCCGACGATCAACCCGGCAAGAAGGGCACGGCTTATAGCGGGGGAGACAGGGAGTCCCGCAGAAGTGAAATTCCACTTGAGAACACAGTGGGTTTCTAAAGCACTCCCGGTAGAAGCTGAGAAACCCACAAAGATCATTTCTGGGAGATGCTGGCGAAGGTTGATTTGGAACTGAGAGATCACTGGGCGGACTGGCTTGGGTCCTTCATTAGCTAGGTACACATCAAGCATTTGGCCATGTCCGTCGTAGTCGATCCAGACGCTAGTATTGGTGCCCGTGCTTGTGACGTTGCGGTCGAGGAAGACATTGTGAGGGGTGAGAGATTCGTTAAGGATGGAAACTATGCTGCTGATGTCGATGCCCACATGATTACTATCCGGATCAAAGATGTCCTTGAAGGTATCGAATTCTACCGCCACAAGCCTCGGCATGCTGTCGGCGCCTCCGCCAGTAGTTGCATTAAGGCTCTCATTGAAGAGACCAAGCCACTTCCCGTAGCCGTTGTCAACCTGTGCTTCGTTGGCCTTATGCGAGCTCAAGAAAAATGCCATGCCGCCGCCGGTGGTGGCGACACCACCGTTCCCTATTGGGCCCATGTTCAGCAGAAAGGAGGTGTTGAACGATGCTGTGTAGTTGTGTTTGCGATCCCAAATCCGCAGAGATTTGTAGTATGTGATTTGTCCGGAGGTGTTGTAGACTCTCGTGGAGCCCAAGCCCGTGTCGTAGGTCACCTGCAGTGCACCAAGCTGAGTACCAGAGCTTGCAGAGAAGTCCAAAGGCGAAATGTCGCTTTGTGAGAAACTGTCGAAAGAGAAGGTGAGGCCTTGCGACCGGCAGCTGGCGAGGCAAGACAGCCAGAGAATAAGAAAGAACGTTAATGATTGGCGCAGGAAGGAGCTGAGGGCAGGCGGGGTAGCCATTAAAAATGACAGGAGCGAGCGGAGTAGCCATTAGAGGTGCGAAGCGTACATGGCTCTATAGAGCAAAGCAGAGCGACTTTTGTCGAACGTGGAAGGAGGAAGGGAGGTTTCCTCGTAGGGTGTGCAAGTCTGTCTCACTTACGCAGTCTTCCTCACACGTGCGCGCTTTCTCACTTCCGGTTCGACGGAGTCTTCCTTACGTGCACGACGTTGAAGCCTTCAAGCCCTTCAAGCCTTCTTCCTTCTTAAAAAAACAAATAAGACCACTATTTTGAAAAAAAAGGCTAAATTTTACAAGAAATATATACATATTTATTTAAATTTTGAAAGTCAAGCTAGTTTTATGGCCTTCAAATTAAAGGGTAAGGTAGGCCTCCAAATTTCAGCCATGATCGAGGCCTTTCTCATTCACCACTGAGTGTAGCAACTATCTTGCATTCTCTTTACATTGCCTTCAAACAACCACAAAAGTTACAACACTCTTTACAATGCCTTGAACAACTATCTTGCATATCACTATTACTTTTCTTTGGAAAAAAAAGGAACGTAAATCTTTCATCTCATCATGTTATCTTAATCTTATAAATAGTAAATTCACCATCATCACATTATGGCTTTTAATGGCTCCTTTTTGGCTACCTAGGAATGATAGTTTCTTTTTGATTAAGCTACACATGCTCGATTCTAAAACTTAGGTTAATATATTGAAACTCACACACTTTACCACTAAGCTACACATTCTTTGTTATAACACTTGCCTCTAGTGTAGATATAGAATGTTTTCATTGGTATGGGCTTATGCATGACATTGTAAGGAGTAGAGAGACTCATTCAACCAAGGGTGGTTTTGTCAAATGTGATGTCCCTCACGAGCTATGACAGGATGCTCCTTATTTATATTTTTATGATTATTTTATATCACGTTTAATATTTCTTGTGCTATGTTGTAAACGATGGGGGCGAGTGGTTTATATATATTTTTTATTATTCTACTTTGAATGTTGTGGCAGAATGTCATGCGTAATTTAATGATAATTCAAAACTTGTTTGTTATATATAGTGGTTATTTTTTAAAATATATTTCCTCTGATCATTGTTTCCTGCTATATATTTATGGACTATGACAATTGTTTTGTTGCAATACACATAATGCCTCATTTTTACTCTATACTAGTGAGACAAGATGATTATTACAAAGGAAGCCACCCATTTTGCAAAAGTGATAGAAGTAGGATTGGCACTTGCATCCATATTTTATAGACATGAATAGGTTTCACAACCTCAACATCTAATTAAGAATTTTAGAAATATATATAAGCTTTATTTTGTCTTTCTATTGGTAATATATTTTGTAGCACATGAATTGATTCTGTATAAATCTTTTTAATAAAATCCAATAGTACATTTGCTACATCACACAACGTTCTTGATTCTTTTAATTTGGTAATATGACATAAAAGTGTCGTGGGAGACTCTTAGGTCACTCTTATGTCTTATTAAGTAGCTATATATATTTGAGGAATTTAGGGAAGTGATATGTGAGAATTTTTCACATGCTATATATTTCATCTTCTTTCATGACATGCACTTCATAGTAAAATTACACCATGGTTAGGTTTAATTTCTAGGGTGAGAGTTATGAGAAACTCTACTCCTATTACCTACATTCTTGGTAACAAAAACAAGGTCGTAAAGAGTAAAAGTAAGGTGGGAGAGGTGTAGAGGGTTTAATTCATAACCATTTTAACATTCTTGGTAACAAAAACAAGGTCGTAAAGAGTAAAAGTAAGGTGGGAGAGGTGTAGAGGGTTTAATTCATAACCATTTTAAACCACTTAGATCAAAATAAATCTTACATTCACCTTAAAATGTGGAGGATTTTGAAATGTAGTGAGATGTACTACCTCAACTTTCTCCTTGCACTTCAATATGAGAGCAAACTAATGACCTTCCTTTCACAATTTGTTTCCCTCCTACTGACACACTCAATCCAAGTTCTATCTTCATAAATGGAATTGTATCTTCATGTTGGGTGTGGTAAAAGCTTTTTAGAGTCTAATGTGCTGGAGGTTCATTCTAGTAGCGTATTTTGGATGTACCTTGGGAAAAACCAGGGCATGGAAGCTCTTAAGACATGGTTAGACTCTCATCCTTGCTTAAAAAAGTTTTTAGCCTATTTTGGAAACGATACAAGGTTGTACATGATTTCTTGGATAGATTTATAGTAATATGTGCATATGTGCAAAGTATCCATTGTCACTTATGATCATGTATAAATTGAAGGTGATTAAAATGAAATGTAGTTTGAGTATTTCATTCTAATGTATGTGGTTTTAAATTCAAAATTTCATTCTAATATATGTGGTTTTTAATTCAATTTGTCATTCTAATGTATATGTTTTTTTATTCTAATGTTTTTTTTCATTCTAATGTATGTGGTTTTAAATTCACTTTACCATTCTAACGTACATGGTTCTTCATTCTAATGTTTATGGTTTTCATTATAATGTAGTGTGTTTTCATTCTAATGCATATGATTTTTTATTGTTTATATTATTTATGTCGGATTGTCTTTTAGTGGAGATGACATTGGTATTTCTTCAAGCTTGGAGTGGAGCTTATTTACATAGTGTGACCTTTCCTAGAGTGATCACTATGTGATAAACCCATGTATTATGTGCATTCAAGGGGTAATTAAGAAACCTCCTATCTATGAAATTTCTTACTCTAGAGATATAACTTTAGAGGTATACCCCCTCTGTACATTTTAAGACGATAAAAGTAGTATTTTTATGTTTAATGTTTCTCTATTTAATTGAAAAACCCTTTATAAAGGTATATAAATATGTAACCCCAATATAAAACTCTTATGTTAATAAACTCACATGCTACCTTGTCCCTCAAGTTTTGGAATGATCATTAAATTATGTTATCCCAATTTCATGTCACGGTTGTAATCCCATCATCTCTTTTTATATATAATAAGTTCTTTTCAAAAGTAAAGACTTTACAATTCTAGTATGGCTTATGGACTTCAAATTGATTATATTATTATAAATTTTACATTTGTATTCATGCATAACTATCTTTGAACTACTTATGAAAAACTTCGTTCAGGACTTTGAAGTATCCGTACATGTATGCAAATGTAGAGTTAGAAGTTCTACAATTTACTTACTGCACATGTTGACATGAAAGCATTTACTAAACTTGTTTGAGACTCCAATGAATTTAGTGCCTCCAAGTCAAAAGATATATATGTTGATCTTTTATATCAAACATAAGTAGCATGATGGTACTCCACCATTTGTTAAGAAAGGCATATATGCCTTACTAAGCCTTTATCCAAAGCTAATATTTTTCATGTGTGCTTATGTTCATGTATATTGTGCATCTTGAAGGAGATATCTACATTTGAGAAAAGGTTCAAAAAGCCTTCAAAAAACCTTAAACCTTTTAACAATATTACATCATTTTAGTTTACCAAACTAGTGTAGTTAATTTTTCTTTATAATATGATGACATATAATTTTGCCTCAAAAAATGTGAATAAAACATAATTGACAATATTTTTTTGGTCATGCCTATAGTATTATGCATTTGTGGGACCGCCACTACCTAGCCTCAAAAGGATTATAGTGAGCCATAGCTTTATTTAGTGGAAGCTTCATATTAGTGCTTGTGTTGTCCTCTAAGTTTTTTTATTTCATCACTAAAAGCACGCATCTACTTCATCCAAATGCACCAAGAGATTTTTAAAAGATGCAAGTTTGAGTTGTGACCATAAAGATCTGTTGCACAAGAGGTATCCTGAGGTATATTGTAAATGTTCTTATATATTTTAAGTTGTGGATATGTATATAATTATGAACCTTAGCCTTAGGAATTACTTTTATTAACACTATGGCCATAAGAAATGGTTTATTTTAGAGACTTACTCAACTTTCCAAGGTTCATCAACCTTAGCTTTACATTTGACTATTATGACATTTTAGAGGTATCTACTCAATGATTAGTTAGCATAAGGAGTACACAAGGGGAGATTCACTTTATCTCCGGACTCCTCCTATATAATTTTACCACATGTAAAATAAATCTTAGAGTTATAATAGAGCTCAATTGTATAGCTATAACACATTTCTATATATATATATATATATAATAAAATATTTTTTTTGGTAGGTAACACACACCACTTATCCTTACCTTTTTCTTTGATCTTATGTTTCTTACCCACCTCTTCTTTCTTGCTTGCCCTCAAAGAAATCCTTTACTTTCATTCTCCTTAAAAACATATTTTCCTTTCTAGAAATCTAATTTTGCTTTATCCTCTTTTCCCACAGCTCTCCCTTTGAAGCACCACAACCCTTGGAAAAGTGTCAGAGTACTTTCCCACAGTGGAAGTGAGCTTGTGCAAGGGAGGGAGACTAAAAGGGTTTCCTCATGGTTCTATCTGAGGTAAATGGGACTAGTGTTATAAAAAAAACGGCATTCAAGTGTATTTGTACCAGCCATAATTAAGAAAAATTGGCTGAGATTTTAAGTAACCCTTATTTTTTGGAAATGTTTTTCATATATTTTAGCTGTAGATATTCCAGAAACAAAAAATGGATAGATTTAAGAGTTTCCCTTATTTTGATTGGTTGAAAAATATGTTTTTTCGAGCACTAAATGGGACTCAAAGCTAGGGGGGTGATGCTTTGTCATCTTGCATGCAAGTCTTTCTCACTTTTGGTTGGACCTAGTCTTCCTCACATGCATGATGGGCCCATTGCTTGACCCATTATCTCTCACCCTCACCCTCAAGAGTTGAGGCCAGTGCTAAAATTTGAAGCCTTCAAGGACATCAAAGCACTTCAAACCTTCTAGAGAAGGCCTCTTTAAATTTGAAGCCTTCAAGGACATCAAAGCCCTTCAAACCTTCTAGATAAGTTTTTTGTTATTTGAGCCGGGGTCAGAGACGAGCATGCTCGTCTTTGAGACTCGCTTCTAAATAAGTATCCTTCAAACATTCTAGAGAAGGCCTCTTAAAAAATAAATAAGGCCACTTTTTAAAAAAAATATATACACAAACATAGACATATTGGGTATAATTTTGAAGGTTAAGATAGTTTTATGGCCTTCAAATTGAAGGCTAAAGTAGGCCTGCAAATTTAAGCCTTGGTTGAGGCCTTTCACATTCACTCACTCAGTGCTTGCTTACACATATGGAAGTCTTTTTACAGTTCCTTTAAATAACCATGGAAGTTGGAATACTCTTTGCAATGCCTCAAAAAACTATCTTTCAAATATCTATTACTTTTCTTTGGGAAAAAAAGTCACATAAATCTTTCATGTCATTGTCATTATGCTTCATTGATAACCATCACGTGTGATGGTTCTTAATGGCTCCTTTTTGGCTACCTAATAGCAACGTTAGTTTCTCTTTAATTGAAAAAACATTTTTCCATCAAACATTACACAAATTTTCCTTCTTATTCTATTATTGAATTACTAAGATTGATGTGTTCGATTACCTTAGTTTTGGGGTGCAAGAGAGCCATTGATATTCTATGTACCTTTGTCAAGTTGCTCACCTTTATTTACAAAGAAAGAAAATATGATTCTAAACCTCACTTTACAACTAAGCTACACATGCATTGTTATTAACATTTCTAGCTACGATTTCTAAAACTCACCAAGACATTTAAACTCACACACTTTACCCACTAAGCTACACATACTCACAAAAGGATGAAACCACTCTCAAATTGAAAAGAGGCTTTGCTAAATTCTTGACCTCTTTCTGATCCGATCCGTCTGTATGGATGAAATCCAAAATTGAGAGCAAATCCTACTTAGCTTTCTAATTGCTAATCCAAAATTGAGAGCAAATCCTACTTAGCTTTCTAATTGCTAAACCACTGAGGGAGGAAGGAACCTATAATGGACGGTGTACAAATCTCCAATAGTCAATTTATGGAGAATATGCACTGTGGGAAAAAAATTCAGAAATTAGTCTTTTGATTAATTAGAAAAAAAAATTCTCACTTTTTTCTCTTCCAACTCACGGTCATGAAATGTTAAGGCTTGGGAAATTTTTCTTCAATCCCACCATGACCGAATACTCGGCGGCGCTGTGAATTCGGGAGGTCATGCGCGCCCATCTAAGCTCTATTAAGCTTTTATTAATACTGCGCTAAGTTTAGATCATAAAAGCACTATTAAAAGCCTTATAAGCTTTATTAATTAAGCTAAATTAAAAGCTTTATAAGCTTTAATTAATAAAGCTTATAAATGCTTATTAAAGCAAAAAAAAAAAGGGGCTGCGCAGGATTATTTTCCAAAAGTTTATTAATCTTTTATTAAAGCTACACTCTTTAGCTTTAGTAAAAGAGCTTTCTTAAGCTTTAATATTAGAGCTTGGATAAAGCCCCTTTATTATATATAAACTTTATCCCATTACCATTTCTCTCTCTCTCTCTCTCTCTCTCTCTCTCTCTCAATTTTTTGTGACCAAAAATTCGAAGAGAGAAAACCCACAAAAAAAAGAGCTTATTTAATACCAATTTTTGCAAAAGGGGTTTTTAAAATCCCTATCCTCATCCCTTCAAAGAAAAATCTTTCGAGAAAACGCATCTCTCTCCATAAAAAGGTAACTATTCAAAAAGAAAGGTTGCAATGGTTGCTTTACCCACTCCGCCCACGGTTCAAGAATAAATTTTAGCACTTCAAGAACAAATTTCAGCAGTTCAAGAATAAATTGCTAATGAACGAGAACTTCGACGCGAATTAGAGCGTCAAGTCAAGCGTACCAAACGCAAACGTAATGCTTTTGATTCTTCCGACTCAGATGACGAGAAAAGTGACCAAGTTAGTGTTAATCCAATTCTAGGATTAACAAGAGCTACCGCCATTATCTTACATCAAGGAGTTACGGTAGATACACTAAAGGGTTATACATTCATGATATGAAGCAATAGTGTCCAAAGCTATAACTTGGACGGGCGCTCATAATGGTGTGATGAAGTATTTATGGCTATAACTTGGACGGGCGCTCATAATGGTGTGACGAAGTATTTATGGCAATTCTCACTTCAAGAGCGTGTGGTAGCAAGTTTTCATGGATATATTATGAGAGTAGTCATTGTAATAGCATTAGGCCTCTTATGAGCCTAAAGTGCCTGGCCGGCCACAGTTTAAGTGAGTGTGAACACTTATGGCCATGTATATAAGTGAATTTCTCTCATAATACAACATACTCTCCCATTATGCAATTGAGTCTTGCTAATCCTCTTGCTAATCTTTCTCCCTAAGCATGCTAGTGAGTGTGTGTGAGTGAAATGAGGTGAGAGGAGAGACAAGGACCCGTAGTGCAATGTGATGGTGTGACAACGCTCGTAGGAGACGCGGTGGAATTGCTTCTCAAGGAGTTGTAGAGCTTGGAGACCTCAAGGGTTACGAGCTCGGCCATTGGAAAGATCCTCATGACAATTGCGGTTCACCAGGTAATCTCTTTTTGGATGTGTTTCAAGGAGGGTTAGGGTGAGCCATAACATTTTTGGCGCCGCTACCGAGGAGCCATCCCTTGGCTTTTTCCATCGTTTTGCCTCTAATCTACGCATAACCCATTAACCATTATCTAGATTAATGGTTCTCCATGAATAAGATGTGGATTTGATGGTGATTTGTGTGAGATTTAGTGTAGAATAGCTCTCTTTTTTGTTTTTGAAAAGAATGCTTTTTGCTTAATTTTTAGATTAATTTGTTGTTTTTGTGGTTTTTCATGTTCTTAGGACTTGCACATAGAGAAAGACATACTCTCTACAGAAGAGTCTTGTGAAACAGACTGTACGAATTATAGGCTTGAGAAAGCACGTTCAGAGGAATTCGATAATTCCCTTACAAGATTAAAACAGTCTCTCAAAACCTCATTCGGAGGAATGCTCTTCTCTCATGATAAAGCCAACATCACATCAACACTTGCACCTTTAATGGCTCAACCTAAGTTATAGAAGGACATAATGAACTACATAAAACAAGAATGTCAGGATTTACAAGTTTCCAAACAGACCTCATTAAGAATTGTTAGAGGACCAAGTGTGCCATTGTACGCATTGGGTACTCTTGAAAAAGTTGAGACCCAAACAGAGGATGAAAGTGAATGGGAATATGAAACAGACACAGGATCTGAAGCTGAAACAATAACCGAAACACCCATGCTTCCTTTGGAAGATTCTATCATGGTATGGTTGGATTTCCCTGCTGATGTTCAGCGCAAACGCACATTGATTAGCCCTCGAGTAAGTCATAACAGCATGACAATAGACACTTGGGTGTCATTGGGACAACCTAAACTCACCCCGACAAGCAATAGTATTACAAAAGGAACCAATAAACAAAAGATTGAAGTTTCAGGTTACTTTAGATACACTACTCAAACAATCGATGGCAATATGGAATTTACATTTTATGTTACCCTAGATTCCCTTGAGTATGATGTTGTCTTTGGATAAGTGAATCCTTGTATTCAGTAGATGAATCCATGCAAACAGTCACCTTGAACACTCCTGCCCCCCGGCAAACAATTGCTATTACAGGAGGAAGAAACCTTGCAGGAGGAGCTGGAACTTCCAACATATCTTACTGAAAAGATCCCTAGGATTTTGGTTGGATTGGAAATTGCAAATAAAATCACCACAGATCAAGCATAGCTTTATCCAACACGAGAACACAATCTCATGACCCTCGAGCTATGGGATTTGTTAGGTCATCCAACACTCACGGCACATCCTGAAAGGATTACCTTTACACAAGACTTGAACATGCCATGTATAGGGTACTTTGAACATACAAAATGTATATTGAAACTAACCCCCTCACTTGCAAGTTTTTTGTGGTTGAGTATGTGTTGGAAGCAAATATGATCTTAAAGCATAAATGGACTGTTACAGCCCAAGCACCACTGTGCTTTGCTACTAGCGAACGAGTCATCATGATGGTCAACGACAAAAAGTTGACAATACCATACTACTACGAGGAAGAGGATCCAACTTTAATGGATTTCTATGATGCTGAACGGAAACGGATACAAGCCTCTTCCACAAAAGTCCCTCTACACAATGACCTACCACAACCAACTCCGATAAAGCCTCTACTCCTTCAACCCAATCCTCACCTACGAAGTTCAATGCCAAAACCTCGCAATCAGCAGCTATGCCTGAAGAAGTTTCCAGAGCCCAACCATCTATCTCTAACAACAGGGAACTCAAAGGAAATACCCCGGAGCTTATGCATTTTCATCGACAAACTTCAACAAAGGAGACAACCACATACTCAAAGGACTCGTCATCGACAGAAACTCCAGAGACTCTAACCTCATCATCATCAACAATGCCCATGAGTCTCAAACCCACAGCCTCAACACCAGCCAAAGCCAATGAAGGCCCCAAACCTTCCACATCAACCCTAAAAAAACTCCACCAAGTCTCCCATAGTCACAATATCTTAATAGTATCAAAATGTGGGTGGAGAAGCAGTTACTTGTAGCTCAAGGTTCTACTATGAAGGTGCCAATCAAATTTGGGTGCCTCGACAATCAAAACCTCTTCCTCAACAAAGCACTCAAAAGCCAAGAAAGAAGAAGAGTACTCCACAACACCGTCCACAAAAGCCTATGCGAGTTCCTCAAAGAACTCCACCAATGCAATAAGTGTGGATACCAAAAACACTGCTGCAAGCACAAGGGTACTACCAAAGAAATACCAAAGCTTGGGTCCCCAAGCGCATCACAAAGTCCCCCAAGCTTGCACAAAGAAGAAAGCCTCAACATCAAGCACATCGGTAACCAAATTATAGTGTTCGTCAAAGATGGGTGCATGTACATGTACTTTAACAACAAGGATACTATGATGGTAATTCCATCATATGGTTGCCAAAATCAAAAGAAAACCTCGCCAACACCCACCGACTTCAACCCCAACAACTTCACCTATAGTTTGACAAGAATGGAGGTCCAAGAAACAACAAGAAAATCACTCAAACACTCTCGTGCATTCAGCACCAACACAAGAGCTTGTCTGCTCAAGCAAACAATGAATAGTCTTCCCTACTGTCTCGACATCATTTCAGCAACAAAATCAAGAACCAATACGGAGACTTAGAAGCACATCAAGAACAAAATATCAATGCTCTTATTAGGAAGTGAGAAATGAGTGCACAAGAAGCTGTTGCTTGCAAATCATGACCTAGATGACCCAAAAAAAAAACTCGAGGTCAAAACCTGCAAATTCACGGAGTTCCATCTCACGGCTTAATAACCTACACTGTCACAATTTAAGCCCCATCACGAATTAAGCCATATCACGCAATAGCCACTATATATTTGTTAAGCTTACTATTATCGCTTACTATTCTTTTGGCTAAATTAATGTAGCAGCTGCTCCATGAGTACATATCCATACTCATGCACTGGAGAACATTTACACCAAAGCCTCACCATCGACAACTTCCAGGTACATCTCTGGATGGGGGCGCCATGGTGGGCGAAAGCCTGGTCAATGGTACAACCCATCGCCTGGAATTTTTCTTTAAATTACAAACCTCTCCAAACAATGCCACCATCTTCACAAATCAATAATCTTCAATCCTTAGTGAAGATATCTATATTAGCCTCGCAAGTCGATGTAATTCTTTCAATCCTCACCAACAAGTGGCTACTTCAACAAGTCGACGTAATTCTTTCAATCCTCACCAACAAAAGTGGCTACTTCAACACAGAGCAGTTCAATAAGAGTCTCTTTTTGGATGTGTTTCAAGGAGGGTTAGGGTGAGCCATAACAGTTAGAGCACTGTTAAAGCTACATTACGTGCTCAAAATTCTAAGAAATACTCATGAATCAGTGGTGGAAAGGCATTCACTTTCCAAAATTATGATGGCAAGAAGGATGCACGAGTTCTTATTGCTTGGATAAGCCAACTAGATGACTCTTTCTTTGGTGTGGTGAGAAGTTCTCCGAAAAAGATAAAATTAATTGTGTTTGTAATCATTTAATTGAAAGTGTGGCTTTATGGTGGAACGTGACTAAACAAGGTAAACATCGACCTTTAACTTGGAAAGAGTTTCAGAAACTCTTAAAGAAACATTTTCTACCATCGCAATACAAAGCTAAAGCACGTCAACGATGGGACACTCTGCGCCAGATTGATAAAGTGAATGTCCAAGCTTATATCGATAAGTTTTGGGATATTCTTTTGTAGGTTCAAGTCATTGAAAAAGTCAAGGAAAAAGAGCAACGTAGAAAATTCATTGCAGGACTTAAGTTTACCATTAGGACTGATGTTAACATGTTTCGTCCACATGACCTTAAAATTGCTAAGGAGCTTGCCCTAAATTCAAAATGCAAAATAGCTACATCTAGAGATTTCAAGATTCAGGATAAATCTTTTACAAAATCTACTAAATCTTATGTACTTTTGATAAATCCAGGATGCAAAAGGGTAAAGATGTGGCTAAAGGAGTTTTTTGAAAGGATAACAACAACAAAACTTCAAGTGGACAACCAAAGAATCGAATCGTTAGATGCTACAACTGTAAGAAAGGACACCTCAGGCAAGATTGCCTTGACAAAAAGAAGAATTCCACATCGACAGCTCGACTCAATGTTATTGAAGAAGACAAAAAAGATTCTTTCAAGCAAGAGGGTAACTCTGATCCAGACTATTCAGATTCAGGTAAGCTTTCAATTCATGCTTTATTGAAAATTCAAGGAAAAATAAAAGGAAAATCAATTTCTATATTGCATGATGATGGTAGTTTGCATGATTTCATTTCTAAGAAAGCATTGAAAGCACTTAACTTAGATGCATCATACTCTAGTTACAAAGTAAAGGCTGCATTTCAAGGTACTAAGTACAATTGCACTAGGGAGGTTAGAGATTTAGAATTGCAAATGGGTTCACTAAAACAAAAGAGAACATTTCTAGTGGCACCTTTACAAGGTGTGGATGTCATCCTAGGTCTCCCATGGAGACATGAGCATAACCCCTATATTGAGTATGACACCCATACCATGTGGTTAATAAAATATGACCAAGAAATTTGTCTTCAATGTGGTTAATAAAATATGACCAAGAAATTTGTCTTCAATGCCAAAACAAAGGTGAATTAGGCCCATTTTTGACTCATACTCAAGTAAAAAGAGCTATACGAAAAAAGGAGAAGACATTTTTTGTTTTGTCAACGAGATTACTGCCGAGGATGACTCCAAATCAAATATGTCTCATGACCCTTTAATCTCTAAATTCTCTAATTGCTTCATAGACGACTTACCACTTGGCTTACCTAGACCTCGCCCAGAAGACTATAAGATAGAAATAATTCCAAGTTGTTCACCACCATGTAAAGCTCCTTTTATAGAGTTAACATGTTAGAACAAAAGGAAATTCAAAGACAAGTCGAAGAACTATTAGATAAGGCATTGATTCGACCCAGTAATTCTCCATTTGGTGCTCTAGTTCTTCTTGTTAAAAAGAAGAATGGTACATATCGATTGTGTATCGATTATCGTGTACTAAACAAAATTACTATTAAGAATCGATATCTAATACCTCGAGTAGATGACTTACTAGACAAACTTAAAGGAGCCCGAGTTTTTAGCAAGATCGACATAAAGTCCGATTCTCATCAGATATCTACAAAACTGCTTTTAGAACCTAAACTGGCCATTATGAGTTTTTAGTTATGCCATTTGGTTTAACTAATGCTCTAGCCACTTTCAATAGAATGATGAATAGGATATTCTTGAAATATCAAAGCTTTGTTGTAGCGTTTTTCGATGATATCTTAGTTTTTGGTAAGAATCATCAAGAACACGAACAACATCTAGAAAAAGTATTCTCACTTCTTCAAGAGAATCAATGGGAATTGAATTCTTAATTAAGACAGGCCAACAAAGCATTTGTCATTTATTGACTCAACCATTGATTTCTGATCGACATATCAAATGGGCTTCATTTATACAAAGTTTCCAACCCATGATTCAATATCAACTAGTAGGCAAAGAAAATGTTGCTGTTAACAGGTATATATTTATCCATATTTTGATGAATTAATAATTGTACAAAATATGTTTAATTTAATTTGTGCAAGATTCAGTTTAATGGAATGTACAAGTTGGAACAAGATTAATGTATATGTGTAAATGTGCATAGTCATTTTTTGTAACAAGGCCCACTAGTAATTTTAATCCATGGACTTCATGGATTAAAGGCCGACTAGTAATTTTAATCCATGGACTTCATCACAGGTTTGCCTACTACATCGAATCATAATGATATGATTTGGACAATAATTGACCGTTTGAGTAAGCAAGCATACTTCTTACCTTCTTGTAAGAAAACTTTGACTTCTCAATAAGCCGCATATATGTTTATCAAACAAATCTTTGTACATCACAGTTTACCCAAAGTCATTGTTTCTAACAGAGATTCAAGATTTTATAGTAATTTTTGGATCACATTATTCTCCAACTTAGGCACTAAAGTAGATTTCTCAACAGCTTTCCACCCAAAAACAAATGGACAAATTGAGGTTACTAACAACACTATCTTAGATCTACCCAGAGCCTCTGTTGCCCAACAACCTAACTCATGGAATAAGTACATTCATCTTCTCCAATTTGCTTACACAATAATACTCCCCTACTGGTCGAGCACCTTTCGAAATTGTATATGGAAAATCCTTGTCTATTTCGACAAGTAGACTTTCTCACAAAATCAAAGCTGCTGATCAATTCACCATTGATTTTATGACCATTCTGAATGACGTAAAACATTCCATTGCTCATGCTCAAGAAAAGTATGTTAAGCAAGAAAATCGTAAACGTAAAGCTATATCATTTGAACTTGGAGACTATGTACTTCTAAAAATTGAAAAACGCCGACTTAAAAGTGTTGAAAAATTCCTAGCTATTAAACTTGCACCAAGATTTTATGGACCTTTTAAAGTGATCCACAAAATTAATGATGTTGCATAGAAACTTGAATTACCTTCTCATTGGAACATTCACAATTCATTTCATGTGAGCTTATTAAAACCTTTCAAAGGACAACTTCCCACTCATCCAGTATATGAAGAACCACCTCTTATTGAAGGAGACCAAGAAATCTTACTCCCAGATACCATCATTGGCCATCAAATTACACCAACTCGAACTGGAAAGCAATATAGAAAATATTTAATAACTTTCCAAATTCATCCTCGTGAAGATGCAAGATGGGTACCTGAGAAATATTTTCGTGCTTTCCCTGAGATCCTTTGTTCTTTTCAACAAACCAAGAATTGAGGGCAATTGCAAACTCAAGCAAGAGCGAATGTTATGGGAATATATTTTAAACCCTCTTAAAAATATTATTCTACCCTTAGATAATTCGAGGACGTTTGGATTATCTTTGCGTCATGCCTTGATCTTTGATATTTGGTAAAGCGTGATATGCTTTAAGCCCAAGCCTCAAATTATGGACACTCTATTTTTGAAGATAAGAGAGTGTCGTGCAAGAAAAGCACCACTTTTTGTATTTTTGGAGGCTATAGCCTAATTTGGAATAAAATATCTCGTAAATACTCATGTGTGGGGGAAATAGGCCATACACACATGAGGGGGGACGATTGCACCCAATCTTGGAGTCGCATCTTTGTGAGCTAAGTATTTCAATTTTTTTAATATTTTAATCATGGTCATGTGATGTTTGATGAATTCTTGAATTTAAATCAATTTCTTGCAAATTATTTGATTTCTATCTCCCTAGAAATTTAGATCCTGTGACAGTATCAGGGGTGGGGATTACCTGTAACCATTGTTCCATGATCATGATGTCTTTGTCAATGCTAATTTTGTCTATAGGGTCACCCTAGTTGAATGGGTGGTCAAGGGGTGTGCTATTGTCTTTGGACGGGGGTGTCTCACCTTCTTCTAAGACTTGTGAGGACGGTAGAGAGGGGTGATCAGCTTGCGAAGTTGAGGCTTTGTGGTGAGTCCATTTAGGATGTCCCCCAAGAGAGGTAAGTGGTGGGGGTGTCTTGGGAGTTGAGAGGGGTGTGGGTGGTGCTAGAGATGTAGGGGGGTAATACAAGGAGAAGTGGTAGGTGGTGAGGTGAAGGTGACAAGAGGGGGAGTGGATGTTGAGGGTTGGTGGTCCAGGGGAAGAACGTTAGAGCATGTTCCTTTTCCTTGACCTTGGCAAAAGCATCTAGATCCTCTACAATCAAAGAGGGGCTAGATGTTGAAGGGCCGTGGGAGGCTTGACTTGGGTGCCATCAGTCCAATGCTAATCCTTGGAAAAAGAATCTAAAGCCTCTACAATCAAAGAGGGCCTAGATGTTGAAGGGCCGTGGGAAGATTGACTTGGGCCACCACTCCTTTGGTAATCCTATTGGAGGGTCTTTCTTTGACATATCCTTATGGTGCCAGATGCATCATCATCATCCTTGTCCTTAATAGTGTCAACAGTTGTATCTTCTTCTTCTTCCTTTACAGAGTGAGCCGTGGCTTCATGAATCGACAAAATTTGTCACCTCCCTATATTCATCATCTACTAATATTTCTTGTGGGTAGGACAAATTCATAGTGTCATGAAGAGGCAGTGTTTGCTAGTGTTCATACGTTGTAGTTTCTTCTAAATTCTATGATACAATACAACGATGCCGATGTGGGTATATATATAGTGCTAGCCCCTCCATGGTGAGATGGTGGTAGGCCTTATCCACTACATGCTAGCCATGAGTGTAAATCCACTAAATGAACTGCTAACGATGTTGGTGGCAGCTAGGTCTGGGCATAGCTCAAAGGCAACAAAAAGTCCAATATAGTCTCCCTCATCCATCAAGTCTCATCCATCAAAAGTTGTCAAAAAAGTTAAGGACTCAGCAGCAGGATTGAAATTTGAGGAAGAGGATGTGGTAAGGGAAACTAAAGATGGTGGAGAGCTCAGTGAAGGGGATTGTGTTCTAGTCGAAGAGCATGGTGAGGGTGGTGTGGGAAGCGAAAGGTACTTTAGAGTGGATTGTGAAAAAAGTTGGATGTGGGAATATCCTTTATTAATGAAGATGTGTTGGAGGAGGTTGAGATGGAGGCTCCGGTGTTGCAGTTTGAGGAGGCCAGATGGTGGTTGGGGAGGAGACACCTAGCAATGCATGTTTTCATCTCAAAACGTGCATTCACAGATCTTAGCTAGCCACGCACATTCTTATCTTAGAACATGAATTCAAAAATCTTACCTGCCCACACACGTTCTCTGTTCTCCATGCACATTATCTATTTTGCACGTATGTTCCTAAGAAAGTGACGTACAATTTCAAGTCTAATTGGGGCCTAGTCATGCGTTCTTTACTCACTTCACCACCACACACGTGCCAATGTGGAGACACATGTTCTCACTTCTAAACACACGTTCTCAAGTCTAACAAAGACTCAAATTTTTAAAAATTTTAGCTGAAAAAACTAGAATATCTAGAACCACCACTTGACTTGGGTCAGAAAGGGTGTGCTCTAAGCTGATCTCACCCTTACATGTACATGAGATCCGAAAGGATTTTTGGACTCAATCCCAAACATTAGGAGAGTTCCTCCAATGATGCTAAATCGAGAGCATCTTCTTAAGAGGAATCTCTATACACTTCATAATCCCTGAGACCTCACAAGAGCCAAATAACCCTAGTGATTATGAAAAGAGAGTAGAGGGGAGCACAAGAGACACAAATAATGATTCATTACTTTGATTCCATCAACACACACCAAGTAGAGAATCTCCATAGCTTTCCTTCATTGTACTCCATAAAACACAGCACACTACATAATGATAAGTTCACATTATTGAAATAAACCTAATGCTAATATCCACACACTTGGCCAGTTGGGTAGGGCTGTTATTGTCCACACATAGATTGCTAGACTAATGTCCACACACTAATTCTATCCACTAGTTCTCACTGAGCTTGCATTCTTAACACTCCCCCTCAAGCTCATCATGTCCATCTTATGTACTCCAAGTGTGTTTCTAAAGTACTCATACTTCTCTTTACCAAAACAACAAGTGGCCTTGGTAAAAATATCTGCAACTTGCTCTTTAGTCTTCACATATGTCAAATCTATGTGACCATCCAATTCTTTCTCCCTAATGAAATGATAGTGGACCTCTATGTGTTTGGTCCTTATATAATAAATCGGATTACTAGCTAACTAAATACTACTCATGTTGTCACAGTGTATGGAAATAGCTCCATCATGATACTATCCCAAATCATGAAATAACTTTTTTAAGCCATACCACCTCACATGAAGCCATAGTTGTTGCTCTCTATACACATGGAATCTGTGCTAGATAAAGAAACTATGGGTTACTTCTTGCTACCCTAACTCACTACTATAGCACTTCCCATGCTAAATGCATACCCACTAGTAGACCTCCTGTCATAAGCATTGCTTGCCCAATTTGCATCTGGGTAGCCATACACCATCACTTCCTTTCTATGCTCGTAGAATAAACCATAGCGGGTAGTTGTCTTCACATATCTCATGATCCTCTTGATAACATCCAAATGTGGCTTCTTGGGACTTTTGCATAAATTGACTACCTAGTCCCACTGCATAACATAGATCCGGTCTAGTAATGGTCAAGTAAATCAAGCTACCAACAACCATCTTCCTATACATAGTAACATCATCCAACTCATCACCAAGATCAACCCTTAGCTTTATGCATTTCTCCAATAGTGTTGACATAGGCTTGCATCCAGTCATGCCATACTTTGCCAATATATCTAAGGTATATTACATTTGCACCAACCAAATACCATGTGATGTCTTGATAACCTCAATGCTAAGAAATAATCTTAGCTCTCCCAAATCTCTCATATTAAAGTAACTGCTTAATGATGTCTTCACATTGGCAATATCATTCCCACAATCACTTATGACTATCAAGTCATCCACATAAATGACAATCACCACTATACCATTCTCTATCTTCTTCACATATAGTGAAGAATCTAAATTTCCCATATGAAATTCAATGCTTATGAGATACCTGCTAATCCTTTCACTCCATGCTCATGGTGCTTACTTCATCCCATATAATGCTTTCTTCAATCTGCATACATAGGTGGAAAAGTTTGGGTGTACACA
The DNA here is from genome assembly GCF_041138505.1 of Cibotium barometz. Taxonomy (NCBI): domain Eukaryota; kingdom Viridiplantae; phylum Streptophyta; class Polypodiopsida; order Cyatheales; family Cibotiaceae; genus Cibotium; species Cibotium barometz. Next base: position 35,603,705 of record NC_141050.1, read on the forward strand.
TAACCCTCTAGCTATTCCATAAACACTTATTCTTCAATCTGCATACATAGGTGGAAAAGTTTGGGTGTACACATAACCCTCTAGCTATTCCATAAACACTTATTCTTGCAACTCTCCATTCAAGAATGTGTTCTTAACATCCATTTGATGCAATTCCCAATTTTTAGATGTAGCTAATGAAATCACAGATCTTACTGTAGCCATTTTAGTCCACTGGGCTAAATTCTTCATCAAAATCAAGACCATGTGTTTGTGCATAACCTTTAGTGACTAGCCTTAGCTTATACCTTTCCATGGACCCATTTACATTCAATCACATTCTTTTCTTTTGGCAGCTCAACCATATCCCGTGCATCATTATGTGCCAAGCCTTAACCATAGATGCCATATATGCATAATGCATAGCATGACCTCCTGAGGATGAGTGTCTTTGGGATTACCGTGGGGGGAGGGGAAAGATTCAGTGGTTCCAATCTCGTTGAAAGCTGAGGACAAGGCTGATTTTGGAACCCTGAAGATTGCTTGGATACTTGATGGAACCTAGTCAATTAACTTTACCACATGTCAAACAACAAGAGAAAGAATCGATCAAAGACTACATCAACAGAGTGAGATACAGCCACTCTCGATACTTTGACAGTGATAAATTCTCTAAAGAGAATAGCTAATTGCTGGAGATTCTGGAAAGGAATTCTTTATTTAACCTGGCATAATGCCTTGTATTCAGAAAAGCATAAAAACTTTGAGTCATGATATAGAAGTGCCGTAGACTTTGATGATAACTTCACTAGAACTTCTTCAAGGAATCTTCTCGAAGAAACCCCATCAGAGAAGCAAAGTGTCTTTACAGGTTTGTGATGAAGGGAAAGAGTCACAAGACATACTAGACATAGAAGACTTAGCAACGATCATGTAGCAAATAACCGAGAAATGGAAGGCTAGGGGAAAAGATAACATAGTTCAACTACATCTGTACCCTAGATGTGAGTTGGTCTGGTGTTCAATATGCCATTCTAGCCACAAAAGCATGGAATTACCCCACCTAAGGCCAAGACAAGGAGAAACCTCATGCGTATACTCTATGAGGATGGGAAACCATAATACTACCCATTGCTACAAGAGTCAACCTGTCCATTAGAAATAATCCTTTGGTCTCAGGAAGGTATTTTTTATGCCTGCAAGAACCATGGAAGAGGAGATGATTCTTGGACGAGTTCTAGAGTTACCCTTTGCTGCCCCTAGTATTGTCATAATAACAACCACTCATTCCCAGGGTGAACCCCATGCATCTCTATGAGTTTGTGTGGTAGTATACCTCTCGTCCCATTTTGGAGGATGTAGGAGCCATCATCTTCACATTTTGGAGGACATAGAAGCAATTGCCTTCTCATTTCCCTCGAGTGTGAGAGCCAAAGTCACCAGGACTGAGACCACTACAGAGTAGGGAACAGACCACTCTCTGTGCTTGTGTTATCGATGCCATGGAGGTGGCGTGGCCTCCAATTCATGGAGGTGGCCTAGCCTATTGATGGATCTTTTTCTCTACACCTCCTCTTGAATTGGAATGAGTTTCAACTATTCATCTACTTTCACCTCATGTTTCTCATCGAGAAAGACACTTATAGGCACCTTCACTATCCCAAGATATTTCTTGAGAAGAGGAATGAGTAGAGACCCTTGTACAATCGAACCACATAGCCCCACCACCATTCAAGGTTACTTGGAGAGCAACTTTTCCCTCGGAGGACAACCACTACTCCCCTCAAAGCTAGTCCCAAAGGTGCAGTGGTGGGGGTTGATGGAGTCTACAGTCATTGCATACCAATCACTACTCCTTGAAGGTGGCTGATGGAGTCTATGGCCATTGCATACCACCTCATCTTCATATCAAGAGGATTGCCTCATTGAGCATTTAAGGCTTTAGCAACACCTAATTCCAAATTAGTAGAACCAATGGAAGAACCCTTTGGTGTTATTAATACAAGGAGGTAAAATTCATTTACTATTCTTGGGAATTGATGTTGATACAAATTATATAACAATAAAATCTTTAGAACATGAGTATGTGTTTCCTTACAATTCTTTAAGGAACTTTTAATTGGTTAGTACAATATTAAGTTCATCTCCCCACATTCTCATGTCATGTCTTATACTTAACACACATATCAATTGGGTAAACTTATACTTGGCTCAAATCTCAATTGGATAGACTTATGTCACACATCTTAGTTGGGTAGGATTATGTTTCTTTGTAGGCTCATGTAGACTGATAAACTCATGTCTAATAGGCTCACATCTAATTATCATGGGACCACAGACTCATGTTCCCTAACCCGAGAGGTGGGGACACATCTGACTATCATGGGACCATGGGCTCATGTCCCCTAACATGAGAGGGGTTTTATTCTAGTTTTTAAAGTTTTTTAGAGTTTCTTAAACTTGATAAGGAATGTTTAATACTCCTAATACTAATTAATTATGTTTATATGTATTTCAAGAGTATTTTTAAATTATTTTAGGTTGAATTTACATGATTTAATGCTACCATTTGAAAGTAATGCATAAACAAATCTCATAACTTTCTCACTCTAATCCATACAAAATGAAGCTTGTAGCTTATGTTTTCAAAATGGATTACACTCCTTTCACAATTGCAAAGCTATTTCTTGGCTTAACCTCGAGAGTGTACTTTTAGGAACACTTACATACAACATGCGTTCAAAGTATATGAAAAAATATTCTTTCTATGAATTTTCACTTAATAAAATGACCCCTTTTTCTATATAAACTTGGCAATTGTTTTTTTCAAAATGCCATTTAAAACCCCCTTATGTAAGTAAATTTCTATAAATGTTTCTCAAAAACTTAGATTTAAAAACGTCCCCTAATGATCGCATGTAGCAGACTTACATATTTTTAAGTGAACCCCCCGAGGACTTAACACAACAAAATCTTAGCCTTTTGGGCTTCAAAATCATGCAAATTCAAAAGAAATTATAATTTTTCCCTTCCAAAGTATACAAATAGAATGACCTTACCTATTGCAAACAAGCTTCAAAATAGAATTAAACAACAAATTAACACTTCCAAAAACTCCAAAACCGAATGTCTTTTGAAGTGTGACCTCCTAATCAACACTGAACATTATCAAATAATCCCAATAGATTGGAATTGACAAAAAGACGGTGTGAGGGCTCTGGGTGATGGCCTCTATAACACCACCAAACACCACACAAGTGAGAGATAAATAGGTACACAGATTGGGGGCTCCCAAACCACCTGTTCCAAAAGCATTTACCAACCCAAGTGATATCATCAAAGTTTTAGTGAATCAAAAAACGCTTAAATCAACAGCTCCAACTTATTTGGAGGGATGAATGTTACCCCTTACTCTTCACCAATTATCTAGATCCACAAACTTCTAGCCTCTTGAAACCCTAGAGAAAAATCCCTATGATCACCATCTCATACCTTGACCACATCTTAATTCTATATCAACTCCCCTACCCAAGTCAAAAATTGTTCTAAACTTGATGATTCCTCTCTTGACAATCCAAACAAATCCACTTTCTTATCTCCTTATGACACACCTGTTGTTGCTGATCTCCCTCAAATAAATTGTACAATCTAAGAACCCACTTCATGCTAGCAAACCATGCTTGATCCCTGTAGCCAATCCAAACCCTCTAGATTAATGAAGTTGGACCAAAACAGACATAGCTTGATAACTCTTACCCAAGACATACATAAGCTCAAGATTCAGACTTGATAATCAATAACCCACTATTCAAACATTGAACCAACAGAAATAAAACACTTAGGACTCTCTCACAGCACAGAACATCGATAGCACCACGCAGAACAAACTTCACCTTAGGTCTCTCAACTCTTCTACTCACCTATAGGCTCAGCTCTTTTTGTCTTGTGCTGTGTTCTATGATCTTCCAACATCCAAGCTTCTTTCCTTAACCCCCAAAGAAACACGTTGCTTTTTTCTCTATCCCTTGCTGCTCAGCACCCTTGCATGCCAAAAATAGTTACATCATCCTCTTGCTATTCTCAACTGCCAGCTCTTGATCTTCATCCGCCTAGTGGTACCCCCTATGCTGCTAAGTGGACTACCACTTATCCATGAATACTAGATGGCCATGGCCATGTATCACCCCTATGCACATGATCAGCTATGAGCCTTTCTCAGTATCATCATATGTACACTCAGTTACCTCATCATCTCTTCATCATAAACATGGTTTCACTATGTATAGCCATCCCTTCTTAGACAAACTCCCAACCTGCCTATGCTATCATATCAATAAATCCCATGTGAGTGTCAGATGAAGATGACCATGCATCATCATCTTGGACATCATCCACCATAGCTTATTCTCATCCATTGCATCATAAGTTCACACAAACCATCCCATGTCATTTCCATCTCCTCACTCCAAGACCTGTCCAAATCACACCATCAGAAGCTCTCATGGCTTCTCCTCCTCTGGGCTTGCTCAAGTACTAGCTATGCATCCATCACAAAAACTGCTCCTCACATATAGCCCAACCCCCCTAGTGGAACACTTTTAAGTGTTTCACAACATTCTTGTACTCTGAAAAACTGACCCTTCCACCTAGATCAAAAGGGAATATATACAACTACATTCCCTACAACTAGACTACTACCACCAGGATCAAATAGCCTATATATTTGGTTTGCATCCTCCAAGACATCACATCTGATATGGGCTTCAAAGGTTCCCTCTGCAGAGTTGTATCCCTATCAGAATTATGGACCAAATAGCACGGCCCTCCCTACAAACATCTTCCTAACACACAACGAACCCTGCATCTCCCTGATCAAAACTCCAATCAAAATCTTGAACTCTCCTACAGCTCATACAAGCCCACTTCACCTCGTCCTGCACATACTCATTATCATAGTCCTCAGCACCATCAAAAGAGACTCCCTAGCATCCAAGAAAACTCGAGAAACATACTCATTAAATTTCCAAGCTGCCCTGGATTACTCACCAGCACACAGTATCCAGACAGCATCAAACACAAAAATTGAGGCATCATAAGGAATAGCATTCCATAGAAGAGCTTCATACCTATCACACACTGCATGCATATCTTTTGCAAAAGCGCCATATTTATCCACTCACCACACGCTAGTGGCTTAGCAATGTCAACACATTGTTATGAACCCCCAAATCCTCTGGAACATTGGCATCTTCATGAGCATCATCAGACGATAGTCTAACAAACAAACATCTGGACTGCATTGTACCTGAGACAAATACATTTGTATCTCATTCAGTAGTGGTGCATGACCCACCATGCGAGGCAAGCACTCCCTGCACCCACAGTCCTCTTGATCCTCTCCACAAGCATGGCATCTTCCATTGTGCAAAGGTCTTCCCCCATGTGATTGTCTTGATCCAGCCTTGCAATTACACATACAATATGCTTTATCTCCCTGACCAATGCATCAACACCACCTAACAAACATATCCCCAACAGCATCGCAACAACCCTTGCCAACGCTATTATGCTCACACACTGACACCATCTCATCCATCTCATCACAACCCTTGCCAACGCTATTATGCTCACACACTGACACCATCTCATCACAACCACTTGGTTGGACATCCACACCACCTATCTCCAAATATTCAGCATCAACTGCAGCAACACCCTTCATCGCAACCTCTTCAAAGTAAGCAGGCAATATCAATATCATCACGGAATGTACTAACAAAACATGGAGAAGCATCTTGTAGCCCATCTTAAACAGACACATCATCATCCACGTCACTATCTGTATATTCATCCACATATGACTTCTCATCCATGCTAGCATCATCATTACCTGTATCATCATACAAAAGCAACTTTGACATACTCTCGACTTCACACTTTGACATATCACAAGACAAACCTGTAGACTTCACACTAGCATCCTCTGATGAAGCAACCCTCAACTCAGGTACCTGTGATATCTCCAACACACTAGGGACCACCTGCCCCTCCATAGTAGACTTACCAACCTCTGAGCAATACCCCATCACTTTGCCAGCATCTACTACCTCCAACTCTGGGTCCATAGCCATACAACCTGCACCTTTTTTTTTTCCCCGAGAAAAGATCCTTTCATTAGTTATATAAAAGACGCCCGTAGGGCTACAAAAGACTCTCTCCTGCTCATAAGAAAACAGAGCAAAGATCCAAGCAAGGCAGCTAGGGAGCCTCTCCCTGGGTGCCAAAAAATACAAATATCAGTACAAAGAACTGAGGGGCTATATCATACAATAGGAGGAGGGAAAAGCCAAACAGGTGGCCTGTAGTGCCAGCGGGGGGAACCCGCGTGTAGGGTATAGAAGGGGCCACTGCGCCAAGTGGTATGAAAGGCCTGGCGCCGCAAGATCGCCTCATCCGAGTCGCCCCGGATGCGGTCATACTGTCCTCGCAGGGTGTGGATCAACTCCTGCCAAATCCCCCGAACAGTCTCTGCTGGTGGCTCCAGTCTCCCCTCAAAGGCCCTGAAACACCGGGCTTTCCAGGTGAACCAAATGGTGAGGCTGCTGAGGAGCTCCCATCGTAGATCCCTCTCCTGTGTCCAGCCGGCGGATGAGAAATCCGGTGCAGGAACGAGGCGAGGCTGGCCCCTAATGAATCTGATGGCCTGGCTGTCCTGCTCCGTCTCGTAGCCCATAGCAGGCCCTGACGAAGTCGACCACGCAGCGGCACCCCACGTATACATGCCCTCTGGGGAGAGGGGGGCCAGAATGCGCAGCATCCGCAGCCAAATCTGCTGCGCCTGAGGACAGTCCCATAGGCAATGTCTCTGTCTCCAAAGGGTGGCCGCATCGGACGCAGGCCGCCAGAAGACTGCTGTAGACAAGCCAGGTGCCAACTGCAGAGCCCCTGTGGGCGACCAACCACTGGAAAGTCGAGATCCTGCGTGCCTATCGACTAGCCCAGAGCCTGGTCCAAAAATCCTCTAGGAACTCCTGTGAGAGTCCCTGTAGCCGCCAATGCTCCGATGTAGCTGGAGAGACCATTCTCCTCGCCGTCAAAAAATGTCTCCCCAACCGAACAATGTACTGGAAAAAGGTGATCTCTGTGGCCTCGGGGGATGCATAAGGATCATGCCACTCGTACTCGCCAGGGTCCCACTGGGCCAAGGGGCGCCTGCATATGCCCATATGCGCCAATTAGAGTCCACATCTGCAGGGTCTGGATCAATATGCCACTTCCGGGAAGCGGCGGCCACTACCCGTATCCTCTGAAAGATGCACTCTGCAACCAAAGGCGACTCCGCCTCCACTCTCTGAAGTCTGCCCTCATCCTGGATCTCATAGTAGAGGCATCTACCATCCTCAGTGCAAGCTCTGACAACAATCAAGATCTCCAACTGTGTAAAGGCTCCTTCCACCGTGGGGCCACTGGCTCGAGAGGCGTGAACCACTCCTCTGTGAGTGCCTCTTGAATGTCATCCCTCATAATCAGCCCCCCTCTGAAGTGACTCAGCCTCTCCACCTGCATCTTCTCTGGGAGACTGCAGAAGGCCTGCCAGTCTCCAAAACTGCGTGCTGGGCCTGCCGCCAATGGTCCCCAAGCTAGACGAGGCCGAGAACCAAGCATATGACCCTGCTCTGTGCGTACCGCTGGGCTCCAGATGAGCGGCTGTCTGGCCCGCTCCTCATCACAAGAAGGAGGTCTCTGAGAGAGTCCCGGTCTCAGCAACTCCCAAGCTCGCAGGATGCTCAAGGCAAATCTGTCCTCCCATCCTCTACTGAGGCCTGTCCTCCTCATCTCTATGAAGATCCATCGTATCTCTGGTGCCCAAGTGCCCCCTGCTGGGGGAACCCGAGCCTGGCCGTTGAAAAATAAGCTCTTTCCAAGGCTCAGTGCCTGGAATCAGCCCCCGAACAATAAGCTTCCCCAATAAGGCTCTACTTTGATCAACTAGATCTATAATACCCAAGCCTCCCTGGGCCAGCGGAAGTGTAATAACCACCCAAGCAACCTTAGCCCGGGCTGGCTGACCATCCCGCCCAGACCAAAGAAAGTTCCTGATCAGCCTCTGTACCTGGCTGATGCAAGAGCTCGAGAAGATCCAGCAAGACGTGATGTACCACATGGTCGCTAAAAGCACCTGATTTGCCACCACCACCCTCCCAGCCAAGGATAGCCGAGCTGTACTCCAATACAAAAGCTTCTTCTGGATGCTCAGAAGAAGCGGGGCAATCTGCTGCTCAGGTGACAAATCTAGTCCAATCTGGCATCCCAAATACCGCACTGCTGTGCCAGGAGGAATCCATCTAAAACCCGGATCTGGGCTCCATGCCAGAGTGGGAGCGCTACTGATCCAAAAGGCCACTGTCTTGCGCCAATTGATCAATGCTCCCGAAGCTGCACTAAAAACCTGAAGCGACTGCTCTGCCTGCTGAAGATTGGCCTCAAACCAACCTCCTCTGCCCTCAGATACATGCTCATAGCCTCAGCAAAGAAGAGAAAAAGAAACGGGGCGAGAGGACACCCCTGACGGACTGATCTGGTCAACTCAAAACTCGGCCCTCGTCCTCCTGCCATCAGCACCTGGCTACGAGCTGTGGAATATAGAGCCGCCACTCCTCGAATCCAAACTGGCTCAAAGCTCAGGCGAAGTATAGTGCCCTCTAAGAAACCCCAATCGACTCTATCGTATGCCTTCTCAAAATCGAGAAGCATCACGACCAGGTCGTCACCGAGAAATCTAGCTCGGGCCGTCGCCTCCCAGAAGGTGAAAATGTTGCAAGGATACTGCGCTCCTTGACGAATCCTGTCTGGGTAGCATGAATCAACTCCTCCAGGAAGGGCTGGATCCTCAAACTCAAGGCCTTTGCTAAGACCTTGTAGACAGTATTGAGGATCGTAATAGGTCTCCAATGCCGAATATCATCTGATACTCCCTCCCCCTTGGGGATAAGAAAGATCAAGCCCTCTGAAAAGCTCTGTGGCATCACCCCAGTGTCCAAAACATACTGAAAGCCCCTACGGAGGCCTGGCCCCAAAAGGTCCCAATAGCGCATAAAAAAGGCAGGTGTCAATCCGTCCTCCCCAGGGCAACTATGGCGCGGAAGGACCCTCAAGGCCTCAGCAAGCTCAACCTCTGAAAGAGGCTCACCCAGAACTGTGCGCATACGATTTGTGACCCTCCTCTGCACATGGACCCACACAGTCTGTCTGCAAGCATCCCGAGCCTCAGTGGCTGGCTCCGCTGAAAGCAAGTCTCTATAGAACTCAGTGGCAATGGCTCTGATCTCCCCGGGCTCAGTGGCTACCGATCGGTCCTGCCTCCTGAGCTGGCGGACTCTTGCTCGAGCATGGCGGGGTCCAGTAATCTCAAAAAACTCCCCAGTCACTCTATCACCCAGCTGCGTCCACTGGGAGGCCTGGCGACGATAGTAGAACTCATGTCTCTGCTCCTCTACCTCTCTGACCTCCTGGCGTGCCTAGCTCAGCTGGGACGCCACCCACTCACATGTAGGCTGCTGCTCCTGAAGGCGCTGAAGCGAAGCAAGGCTACGTCTCAACCGACGCTCCCGCTCGCGAGTCTCTCCCAGCCGTGTCAAGGCTGCAGCGTGCAAAAAAGAACTGAGCTCGATGAGTCCCTGGGCACACTGGCCTGCTGCATATCCTGGTCTGAGCTCTGGCTGTCGTGCCAAATCCTCTCAATGTCCTTAGCGAGACTAGGATCTGTAAGTACCCTCTCTGGGATCCTCAACTGCAAGCTGGTCTACCGTGTCCTCTCCTCAAGTGTCAAAATAACTGGCGCATGGTCTGAAAAAGAGGTGCCAGCGAGAATGCCGACGGAGCCCCCTCGCTCCCTTAACCTGTCGCCCACATAGAAGCGGTCAATCCGTGATAGATTAGTCCCTCCCTGCCGGCGATCCGACCGAGAGAAACTAAGACTGTCCTGAGAGCGGGAGAAAGCCTCATGCTGCCATGCATCAGTGATCCTCACTGTCATGCAAAATCGCTCCCACGCTACAAGCTCCGTGCCGTGCATTGTAACATGACTGCCTCCCACCCTATCGGCCGGGTCCTCAAGCATGTTGAAGTCACCCCCGACACACCAATGTGCGACCTCTGGCAATGCATCCGTAACCTAGGTCCAGAACTCTGCTCTGGCACTAGCATGGTTGGGCGCATAGACATTGAGCACGCCAAAGAGCTCATCATGCATCCTCAGAATGACATATTGTGCTCTACCAGGCACAATGATCTCGCGATCCACAATGGCCTGCCGCCATACATCCGCAATGACCATACATACTTCTCCCTACCCACCCAAGGGACCAAACCCTGCAGACCAAAAGGTGTCCCATCTACCAGGCATCACCGAACCGTATCTCCGGATCCTGCTCTCACCCAAATGGTGCTCCTGCATCATCAGAGTATCAATACTGTCTCCAACCAGGTATCTCTGAAACTCCTGCCTCAAGCAACCACGATAACGTATATAGTGTGCGCCGCCAAGGCCCTGTATATTCCATGAGATGATCCTCATGGATGACCTGCTGAGGTACTCATGGGATGAGTGAGTGTTTCTTGGACTTGGACATATAGCTTGGACATGGAGAACTTGGACATGGAACATGAAGCTTGAAAATAAACATGGAACTTGGACATATAGGTTGGGCATGAAGCTTGGACATGAACATGGATCTTGGACTTGGATTTGGACTAGGACTTGGATCAGGACTTGCACTTGGACTTCGACTTCGACTTCGATTTGGATTTGGATTTGGTACTAGCCCGGTGAGAGATACTTGTGGGTCATCCCCGTGGTGTGCACGGCATCAGAGATCTCGTGCCTCGACATCGACATCGACTTGGATATCCTACATCGGTATATTTGTTTGTTTTGTATTCATTGATTGTATTAATCCTGGCCAACGTGCCCATGGATTGTTCCTGAATAAATTCCTAAAAGGGAGCGGGACCTGTTCCCCGCTCAATGTGGTGTATTGTGCAAGATCCCCATTCCCTTTTCTCTCTCCTCTCTCTCTCTCTATATATTTTTATCTCTTGGACACGTGGTTGAGTCTGTCACTACACGCCCCACTGGGCTTACAGTGGTATCAGAGCATGATTTCTCTTTAAGAAACTTTCTTGGGATGACAGAGCCATGTCGAGAGCAGAGGGAGACTAAGGGCCTAATGAAGGGAACAACTATAAGAAGGCCGATTCAGGACTTCAGGATGGAAACCAAGGTCATCAGAAGAGTATCATGACTTTTAGCAGTTCAAGAGATTTCTCAGAGACGAAGTAGTCCTTGCTTGGAGAACCAAGAGAGAACAGGACCAAAGAAGGGCTGAAATATTTGAAGATTTCATCAAGGATTGAGCCACTGAAGCCGAAGGAGTTGAAGCTGCTAAAGCCTATTTTTGAGTCACCATTGCAGAAGGATCTAGAGCTACCTACTCTATTTATCATGGAGGAGACAAGGAAGCTACTCCTAGGCCTACTCTTTTAGATGTTGTTTCTTCAGGACAGGTAAGGGAAAGGAAGGCAAAGAAGCCAGAGCGATCAAAAGATCATCAGATTGACATCATGCCAAGAAGTTCGTCGACAAATGGTTTGCAGTGGTGTTTAGCCCATTGCATATTTCGACAAATAAAGCCATGGAATCTTTGTGGACCGAAGCTGCAACAAAACCCTTTTGAAGCATTGAGACTTTATACTAGCAAAGGACCGATGTTGGTTATTCTAGACCTTTTTGTGGTTGAACATGATGAGATTGCATTGGAGTAGTCTTGAACCAAGCAAGCCATGTTGTGGCCGATGAATGTCAAAGACAACAAGGAAGCAGATGCATTATCTCGAAGACCCTTGAGCCATGCGGTTTCTATGGGTTACCATATGGATTTCACTTTGATGAAGGATCCTTATGCTACCAAAGAGGATTTCAAAGATGTTTTGGAACAGATTGCAGAATAGAAATCTGGTGACTTTTTATGTCATCAAGAAGGGTTTTCTTATGGTACAAACCCAGGTCATGTGTAACACAAGAAATTGAGACTAAAGTAATGGAAGAGGATTATTGCACCCATTGAATGATCTATGGGAGAATATTGCTATGGATTTTATCTTTGGATTGCCAAAGTCAAGGAATGATGGTATATGGCCCTTTCAAGATACCAAGAAGATCAACCATGTATGTCATCAGTTGGACCTTTCAGATCACTGGAAGATATATAATGTTTTCCGTGACAGTTTATTGAAACCATGTATAGGTTATTCCCAGAGGAACTTGTTTTGAAGAATCCACCAAGGATGGAAGAGCCAGAACAGATTGTGTTTCATTCTGTGAGAAAAGGAGGAAAGACAGTGGTTAGAAAGTTCCTCTTGGAATTCAAGAGTTATTCGTTGTTGGATGTGAAATGGATGCCAGAGGAGTACTTCTAGGACTATCCAGATATACTTCGAGCTTAAGAGCATTGAGGAAGTGGTTGGTCGAGATGTATTTGGATGTCTTGCGATCAAGACAGATTCAAGAGAGAGGGTTCATACCTCTAGCCCTCTTCACTGTATATATATTGGACTAGAATTGATCATTATTCTGCTTATAATGGTTATTTGGACATGCTCTAGTTTGGGTGGCAACGATGCCCAAGGAGCAAGATTTGTATATAGACGGCAATGATGCCAGAAGGAGATTTGTATATGGGAGGCAACGATGCCAGACGACCCATTGGACAGCAACGATGCCGGATATATTGGACTTCGCAGTCAGGCAATCCTTGCGACAAGATGGCCCAGATGACTATATTAGATTTCGCAGTCGAGCGATCATTGCAACCAGATGGCCAAGATAACTGTATTGGATTTCGCAATCGGACAATCATTGGGACCAAATGGCCCAGATGACTGTATTGGATTTCGCAGTCGAGCGGTCATTGTGACCGGATGGCCCAGATGAATGTATTGGATTTCGCAGTCGAGAAGTCATTACGACCAGATGGCTCAGATGACTGTATTGGATTTCATAGTCGGGCGGTCAATGTGACCAGATGGCCCAGATGACTATTGATGAACTCTCATGCGATCCCAGTGACCAGATGGCCTTGAGGATAGTCTGAGCGGTCCTAGTGGCTAGATGGCTTAGCACGGTTTCGATGAAACCAGATAGGAAAATCCATGAACAAGAGGATCATTACTTGTGTATTGCATATAGTGATGTATGTTTCGATTTCTTCGACTTTGTGTGTTGTTTTTGATGTGTGGACAATGCTTGGATTTATAGCACGTGATAGTCCACTGGCCTCCAGACTACCTGGCCAGTACCTGGAATACCCAATAGACGCGAATAATGCATACTTGTTTGTTGACTAGCTTGTGTCTAGTTTTTACAGGAGGTAAGTATGCATTTATTTTATCTAACACATGTGACATGCCATGAAGATGTACCATCAAGAACAAGGACATCAGTCAAAGAAAAGGCATTGAGATGTTGTCAGATGAGCAGATGACACCACGGATATGGAGAAAGACCAAATGCACAAGCTCACCAGATGGGGCTAGTACCTTGAAACATATGGATGTACTTGATGTACCGTGAAACATATGGATATACCAGGAACATATGGTTGTACCAAGGACATGGATGTGCTTGGAACACTTGCAGTCCGCAGTTGAGGACAACTGCGATGTAAGAGAGAGAGAATGTAACTATTTGGTCCTCCTAGCTCTTTTCACATGATGAAATCCATGCCCGGACACCAGACAAGTGGAAGAAGACATGGGAAGAGGGTCCATAAGGTTTGATTAAGAAAAAACACCATTCTTGGTTAAAAAAGCAAGAAAAAGCACGAAGTCAAACAAGGTTGACCACGAGCCAAGGACACCATTGGAAAGAGGAGACTAAGCCAGACCAAAAAGCTAAAAGGCGCTTTCTCAAAAAGCAGCTCTAAAGCCAAAAAGCAAGGTCTTAAAGCTAGAAAAGCAAAGCACCAAAAGTTAAGTAATATTTTATTGATAAAAGTAAAAAGAGCAAAAGCAAAGGCAAAAAGAGAAAAGCAAAGCATAAAAAGACAAAGAAAAAGCATGAAGTCTTTTTGGCAAAAAGTAGAGTCTCTTACAAGTATAAAAAGGATTGGACTTCTCTTGTAGTACCATGAACAAGATCATTGAAGATTGAAGGAGATTGTGGAGTGTGTGGGCATCATTATGATCATGGAGAGCTTCTTCTTTGCCATCAACACCTCTCCAACTTGGTTTCAGATGTAAGATTAGCCCTAGACTTGTATGGACATATGCATGGGCGATACGAACGCATGTACGGAGCTGAACGGACAGAAATTTCAGAAACCCTAAAACTACTCCAAAAACCCTAAAAACTGCTTTTTGGATGTTTTTATCGCCCAAAAACCATTAAAACAGGTTTTATATCAGTTTTCTTGCGAGAAAGAGCTTTTCCATGGTTTTCTTCATGGACAAGACTATAGGAGTTGTGGAGATTACTCATGGGATGAGCGAGTGTTTCTTGGACTTGGACATATAGCTTGGACATGGAGAACTTAGGCATAGAGCTTGGACATGGAACATGAAGCTTGGACATAAACATGGAACTTATAGGTCGGACATGAAGCTTGGACATGAACATGGATCTTGGACTTGGACTTGCGTCTGGACTTGGACTTCGACTTGGATTTGGATTTGGATTTGGATTCATTGGATTTAGATTTGGTACTAGCCCGGTGAGAGATACTTGTGGGTCATCCTCGTGGTGTGTGCACGGCATCAGAGACCTCGTGCCTTGGCTTGGCCCTCTCTCTTTCTTGCTCTTGAGGCTTGCCTCTCTCTCTTGCCTATCTAAGAACAAGCCTCTACAAGGCTACAAGCACACACAACTTTCAAGCTTTCAAGCTTCTTCTGGCTTCCAACTTCCAAGTTCCAAGCCTCTCACACAAGGCCTGCGGGCTGCCGCCCTACTCTCTAGAGTCTACTATCTAGACCCTCTCTCTCTCTCTCTCTCTCATTCCTCAAGGCTCAAGAGTCAAGCCATCTTCAACCATGGCATCCTCCTCACATGCCGGGGCTTCCCGTAGAAGGACAACGGGATGGACATGGTGGGAGGAGGTTAACTACACCCCATCCGCTCATGGAGGCGGTTCTCGGCCCTGGGCATGCAAGCTTTGCCCGTACCGGTGAACGGATAGCGCCGACAAAGTGCGAGCCCACCTCTTGCATGAGAGTGGGCATGAGGTGAGGTTTTGCACGAATGTCACGCCCGAGAAGAGAGAGAAACTTTTTGACAAGCTTAGCGTCTACGAGGCGGTCGAAGCGGCAAGGACACCACGAGTGGCCGTGGATCCCGCCACGATGGGGAGAGGAACTCAAGCCTCTACAATGGAGTCATGTGGTGGATCGGGATCATGCACACCATCACCTTCACCATCAAGTCGGAATGTTACTCCATCCACGACGCCGGCACCCTCTAGCTCCACGGCCTCTCAACCATTACGTGAACCCCGACGACAATCTACACTTGGGGAGAATTGGAACCCCAAGTTGAAGGACGAGGTGGATATGGCGGTGGCCCACTTCTTCTTCCACGACCACATTGCCTTTCAAGCGGCTAGGTAAGTGCAATCGATCATTGTCAATTCATCATTCATGTTTTCATCATCCTAGTCCCCTTCTCATTAGTAAATTACTTTCTTGAATAGGTCGGAATACTTCAAGGTCATGGTTAAGAAGGTTGGGGAGTATGGCTCAACCTATACGCCCCCCTCATCCGAGAGCTTGCGCACTACATTGCTCGAGAAGGAGAAGCGCATTGTAGAGCAAGCGGCCGACAACACAAAGCGGCAATGGGAGAGGAACAGAGTCTCCCTCATTGTGGATGGATAGAGTGACACCCGCAAGAGGAGTATTCACGATGTGGTTGCATATTCCCGCGGAGAGATGTACTTCATCTCATCTCATGATGCATCCGGCACCGGGAAGAGCGCGGATGTGCTTGCAACGGAGTGGGCTACCACCACGGAGATGGTTGGCCCCGAGCATGTAGTGGACTTTGTTGCAGATGGGGAGCCTTCCAGTAGGGTGGCGGGAGCTATTCTCCAAGGTATGTATGGACATGTCACGGTGTCCTTTTGTATGGCTCATTGCCTAAACAACCTCCTTAAGGACATCGGGGCATTGCCATGGATCAGCCCGCTCATTGAGGAGGCCAACACCAAAGACTTCGACATGAGTTCAACAAGAGGTCCTGTCTCTCTCTCCTCAAATATTCCGACACCCGGTTTGCCTACAACTTTCTCATGTTGGGCCGGTTGAAGGATTGTAGCGGTGCTTTGAGGAGGCTTTTCCTTAGCGATGAGTTTGTCACCATGCAAGAGTCCCGTACAAACACTGGCCAAGAGTGTAAGCTACGAGCGGATGACGCCTCTTGGTGGGAGCGTGTGAAGACCACAGATGCTATGGTGAGGCCCATAGTCCACCTATTGAGGCTTGTAGACGTTATGCAACCATGCATAGGCAAGATCTACGAGGCCATGGATCGCATGATAGAGAAGTTGAAAGACTTCGTGCCTGACGAAACAGATACGAGGAGATCTATGCCTTGTGTCTAGGAAGATGGAATTCCTACTACTCTCCATTGCATACAGCAACTTATGTGGTGGACCCAGAATTCCAAGGCAACAAGCAGGAGAGCGACCGGAAGGTGAGCGCTAGATGGAGGATCATCTTGGATTGTCTTGTGCCTGATGCATCGGTTAGGCGCAAGATCAGGGACCAGCTTTCGATGTACAAGTCATTTCATGTCTCCTATGGCTGTCATGATGCACAGGTTGACCGCTCCAAAGTTGGTGCTGCTCTATGGTGGGAGGACTTTGGTTCGGATGGAATGGAGCTGCAACAACTTGCCATCCGCATACTTAGCCAGGCCGTCAGCTCCTCTTGCTTGGAGCAACTTTGGAGTACCTACAGCCACATTGCCTCTAGGAAGAGGAACCGACTTGAGGTAGAGCGTGCCAATGACCTTGTCTTCGTCAGCACGAGCTTGCGAATGCTTTGCAGGAGCGTGACCAAGAAGACAGATTTCTTCACCAAGTGGGAGATGAGTCAACAAGAAGAGCAACAAGAGGATGAGGTGCAAGAGCAGCATGCCAGTGAGGATGAGACTGAGGATGAGGATGAGCTTGATGCTTCTTTGGCACAAGCTACCCATGACCATGAGGCGAGCACTTCACGTGGATAATCATTCATGGATCATGATTCATGGGCCTTACTACTTAGCTCTAGCCTCTAACCTCTAGTCTTTAGCACTTTTTTGTCATTGACTCATTTGAGTACGTCCATGTATTCTACCTCCTTAAGGCTTAGTCCTGACTCTTGAGTCATGACTCATTTTGTATCTACTTAATTATTAATACAATCAACCGTGAACGCCTTCACTCTTTGATTGGCGTATTTTGTTAATATGACAGAAAAGCTTACCATTTTAGTGTAAATTTGTGCTCATTTTCATGTACTTCCAAAGTAGAATAAGTGTAGAGTAGAAAAACTTTTTTAAAAAGGTATTTTTTGAGTGCCGTTCCCTCCCCCGTCCCCGTTCCCTACTTATGGCCGTCCCCCGTCCCGTCCCCTGTCCCTTGTGACTATGCTCCCCTCTCTCTTTATATTTTTATCTCTTGGACACGTGGTTGAGTCTGTCACTACACGCCCCGTTGGGCTTACACTACCTGTCATACTTGGTCCTGAACTTGGCCTAAGTCTTCCAGACCATGGAAGCACTTCACTTGACACTTCTGTCACATCCCCTCTAGTGTTACAAGTTCTCCATGTTTATGTCTCATGGACCGCTAGCCCTTACCTCATTCTCATAAGGCTTGATAGTTGTTCTTGTCAAGCTTGTCTCCTTATGAACAGATTGGATGTCTCTGCTTGATAGTTGTTCTGTACAAGCTTGTCTCAAGTTTGTACATTCACATTCACTGTTTCATATCTGTCCACTCTCCACAGTCAGCTTGCAGAGATGATTTGACTAACCAAATGTGATCCAAATGTAATACCCCTTTGTACAAGGCTTCTCCATAGTGTCTGGTGTCTGTGTACAAGATCTGAATCAAACATGACAAGTGGAAGGGGTTCTGAACTGAACTGTTTACTTGGCAGTTTTCTGCACTGACTGAGCGTGGGATTGTTGAACTGATTCCTGCAGCAAACTAAGGTGTCTCCAGCTGATACCCTCTGGTACAATGGTACTCTAGTATTTAATCTTGATGCCTACCAAGTTTGGTGGTAAAACTTAAAGTGGAAGTTGCCTTACAGACCATTTTTGTGTCTACAAACAGACTAGACAGCCTATCCTAGAAAATCAAGGGATTCACAGAATGAGTGTTGGTGTCAGAATTGTGTGATCAAGAGCTTGATAGGAAGCTTATGATGCCTAGTTTACACTTCCAAAGGACTGAAATTAAGATGAATAGGGCAATATCTCTCGGTTTTGGGATTTGTGCAAAGCTGTCCAATTGCACAAGTTTGCCAAAAAACCCAATATCTCATCAACGAGTGATCCGAATGCCATGAAACTTAGTGTGAGTGTAGAGGATACTTAGGAGGAACCAAAACCAAGAAAAAATCCCTACTCATGCTCACCTCTCCCAAACTCCAAGATCAAACCCCAGACAATCCACCTCTAGACCACTACTCTACCCAGAATCCACAAAAAAACAGTAAGAAATCCCCTATTTTGGGCCCCGCTGTTGGCACCCTCCCAAAACCCAAATAATCGAACCTCCTGGTGGAGCAAGTACCAAGTAAGGGCTTCAAATCTGTACCACTCCCACCCCAGGAGCTCCTCTCAGTTGTGCACAGAAGAGACCTGAAGATAGCCCCAGACACTAGTTTCACACAGCCAAAATTACCAAAAAAACCAACCTACAGGCCTTGTTCCAACCAGCTACTACTGGAAGTCCATCTCTTCAACTCCAAATCTTCCCAGATCATAGTATACTGTAGTTCCAAGTTCTCTCTAGGAGAGACCTTAACTTCCCAGATCAGACACCATGGGTGCATACAGCAGCCATCTCAAATCAGCTCCTGACAAGGTTTTGGAACAAGCCCAAAATAGTGAAAACTCCTCTTTTTCTCCAGCTGCAGCCTCTACTCCCAGACTCCAAACCTAGAACAGTTCACCAGGCCCCGAGTACATGTCCTGGCCTTGCTCTAGACACAGGAGTCACCTCTTAAGACCCCAGATACCTCTATCTACAACCCTTGAAAAAATGGCTACTGGCTGTAGGGTACCAAGGACAATATGGACAGTTTCGGTGATTTTAGACTACTACATAGTTGTTTGTTCAGCAAATGAAACAAACTGACTACTACATAGTTGTTTGTTCAGCAAATAAAGAAAACTGAACCTGGAATGTCCAAACACTGAATGGACCATTTGACAATCTAAACTCATCATATTCCATGTGGGTACAAGGCCACGTCCCTTTCCGAGCATGTTTGATGGGCCGTCGGACAGCTGCAGTGATTTGTGGAGCCAAGCCAAGTACATCCGTATCTTGCAATAAAGGACTCATTGGCTTGAGATGTATGGATATCTACCCAAGAGTCTTCATCCCCCTCTTTAACCTCTCCAAGATCAAGACCTACATTGTTGGGGATATCAAGAAAAAGACGAGACACTATTGAGAATTTTGGACAAGTCACGACAACTCTACATCAAGTGACTCAAATGGTCAAGTGCATATGATGGCTCAAGGAGTTCATGTAAATTATTGACATACGAATTACTATTTTCTTTGGATATTTGGTACAAGTATAGGTAAATTTCTAGTATTTTGGAAAGCGGTCAAAATATAAACCTTCAGCGTTTTCATGATTCGCTTATCCAAAAGCAACCAAACTTGATATGTTGATCAATGACATCAAGAAAAAGAGACTCATATGGTTGGTTTGACAAAATTAGGACTTCGAATAAGATTGGACCTAAAAAAACAGGTTTTTAGAAAACCCTAATTTAGTCAAAAACCCTAAGTCAAAAGTGGGCTACAGGCTGATGTATTGATTCCTTATCATCTCTTCTTTGTGTCAAACCATAGCATGCACCGTTTGGACAAGCAGTTGAAGAGAAACCCTAGAAGTTCCAATTTCTGCATTTTTAGGGTTTTGGACTGATTTAAGTGTCAAATGTGGTTGAGATTATGATGGATGGATAGCCCTTGATTTTCCAAACATGGAGATACAAAGATATTTCAATTTGGATTCCATTTGGTCAAGATATCACCAAGTTTGACTATTTGACCTCTGGTCAAAGAAGTCAAAACAGAGAGATATAGGGGTTTGATTGAAAGTCAACCATCTACATATCCATCATCTACACCTTACCCCAGACACATAGAGCTATCAAGTGCAAAATTCTACAAAGATTTCGGCAACCAAATCCATTTTCTTGCAAAATGCCCAAAATGACTTGTGTCGTTGTCATTATTTGATTTCTTATAATGCAATATTCGAAGATACAAAACATTTGATGACAATACATAACACTTTTTGCTTGGCCATATGAGCTAGTTATCATTTTTCCAAAAACAATCCTCCAAAAATTTGCCCATCCTACATGCAGCTTTCTACTTAAAACAACTCACTATAAAGAAGCACCTTCCATTTGTCCCTAATGATCTGTCACAAAATCATTAAAGATCTTCCAATCATTCTCCTCTAGCTTATACTTATTTGTCTTGCAATCATATGTGAGATTTTCCAAGGCAATAATACTCTCAATGTCTATCATCTGAAGATCTGCGAAGTCATATGTCAAGCATCTTGAGCCTTTAGTCTTCTAATACCATCCAAGCTGAACTGTACGGAGCTTGGATTGCCTTTCCTTACGCTTTTTGTGCTCGTCTACTCTTCTACGAAGAATACAGCACAATCCGAACCTATTCCAAAAAGGTTCTCATTCGACATAGCTTGGGCTTTCTCTTCCTTAGTGTAGTATATTATTCGTTGACGAACCCTTGTGAGTCTATCCGTTGATAGCATTGGATTCCCATTTAGTTGGCTCAATAGTGTAGACTTGAACATACACTTACCACCATCAATAGAAACAATTGGGCTCACTGTCACTTGTTCATCCAAAAGGGAATCTACAACATGTCTAATCTCACTCATGGAGGCTTCATGGTCGCTATCCTTCTCTTCTGCCGTATGCCTCAAATCTTCTTTCTCGGAATCAGATTCTAGGTTATTCATTTTTACAAATGCATTTGCAAATCTATTTTTCCAAGGCTTCGGCCACCACTGTCTTCTCCTTATCCTTGGCTTTCGGCTTCATATGCAAACGATCACAAATAGCTTGAGCACTCCCAATCCCTTCTTCAAAGCATTGATGATCTTCTCATTGGTGGAAACGCCACCATAGTCACCTAGATCAGCCTTTGGCATTGATTCCTTGTAATTCAGCTCTGTCCATACATGCTCTTGCTTTTTGTGAGCCCTTGTGAACAAAGGGCCATCCTCCTTGCACTCAAAGTTAGCAAGCCTTTTTAAAATTCCAACAGTATGTAACATGTCCATCAAGTCATATGAACGTTCTTGGCCCACCATGCTCCCAATCTTGCTAAAGAAGATTTCAGCTACGTTGGACCCTATCAGATGTAAAGGGCATTTCAAGCTTGGATAGAAGTCCTTGTTAAATTTGCAGCAATGTGATGAGCTATGGTGGATCAAATGCTAGAATCAACATCATTAACAAAGAGATTAGACGATAATTAAGATGTGATTAATGAGAAATTAACTGATAGCTTAATGTAGGCATGGATAATCAAAAACCAGAAAATTCTCATTAGGCCAATGCCTCAATTTATAGAGTTTACATCCAAGCATCTAATCCCACTGATTTCTCCTTGATTCACTCCACCTCTTTTGCTTGATTCTCTCCACCTCTCCCAAAATATCTCCACACCTCCTAAATCTCCTCATGCTACCCTTTATTCTCTCCCAGTAGATACTTCTCACCTTTTCACAAGTTCTCTCACATTTACAGATTCTCTTTTATAGCCACTTGCCAAGGGCTTGTTCCCGCACACACCCTATTCACTTGTATATTTCAACACCTCCCCTCAAGTAAATACTCTTAGCACACCTAGACCCTATACCAAGTTTCCCTCTTACTCGATAGTCCGCGACCAGTGCCTAGCACACCTTTCCTCAAGTGAATAATCTTTAGCACACTTGGACCCTATACCAAGTTTCCCTCTTACTTGATAGTCCGGGACCAGTGCCTCAAGTCCCTAAACTCATAGTCCTTGACACTCTCTCTCTCTCTATGTATCCAAGGCTACTACAAGTGCCCGTGACCTTGACTAAAGTGCTCACACATCTACCACATGGCCTACATCATCGGTGGCTCAGAGGTGGTTTTACTCTATTGGGACAGGTTACATTGGGTTGTGGGATTTCTCTCTCTCTCTCCCTCTCTCTCTCTCTCTCTCTCTCTCTCTCTCTGATTTTCACATGGCTCCACACTTCTTGGAGCCTCACATCTTCTCTTGTCTTCGGTCTTCTTGTCGTGGCAGCTTCTCTTCACGCGTCCATGTCTTCCTTCAATGCTTCATCTAGCTCTTCTTCTCGGTATTGATCTTCCTCTTGGAAAGAGATGTTCTTCTTCTTTCATGGTTGGAGCCACAAGCTTGTCCGTCAGTTCTTGCTCCATGTGAGCAACATGTTTTAATGTATTGTTGACAGTTCTTTTGGGCTTTTGATGTTTATCTTGTGTCATTATGCAATGCAAACCCAAATCTATGTAGGAGGTCTTGCCTCTTGCCTTATTCTGAACAAGGGTAGTGTCTGATCCCATTTTTACAATGATGTAATGTGCCCAATACATAATGCATATAGCATTCATTGTTATGCACATTCCCAAATGCAACTCTGGCTGTGAATAACTTGAATTTGTGTGTGGGTTAAATACAAGATGATGATTACCACAAATTTATCAGCATAATTTTACCAGAAATTACATTAAACCAAAGGTAACAAATCTGTACGGAATGGTTGGAGTATCGAATCATCTTCGAATTGCATATCTGAAGTTATAGGTATCTGTATCAGATACTAATAGTTAATTTGAACCCTCAATTGCACCAAAAAACAGTGCTTAGTGCTGATTAATCACTGATTAACAAATTAATCCTCTGTTTTGTATACAAAAAACAGAGTATGCGGGGAGTCCAGATCTGAGGCCTTAGAGTTCAAATGAGCTCAAATCCTTTCAAGGCCATCAATAGCAATTAGTCTAGTAGAGGATTAAGCCAAGAACCATAAGATTTGACCAAACATTGAATGCTTAATCTCTGTTTTATCAAAGTCACCTGCAGATTTGATGAAGAGCTTAGATCTCACTGTAGACTTGATCAAATCTAAATCTGTCTTCACCAGCTTGTAGAGCACCCTTGAAAACCCCTAGGGCAAAGAGGAATTAGAGCAATTTGATCTGGAGAAGAAGACATTTTGTTTTTTCCTCAAAAAAATGACGCCTACTAAATCGCGATTTTCCGGAGCTTCGCTTGGCGGTTTGACGTGCCGTTTTGATGGGCTGGACTGTGGGGAGGCTGGCTATGCTTGCCTAGAAGCACTTACCCTAATGTTGCTCCTAGAGGGAGATCAAGCCCTTCCACTGGCTGGGGATGCAAAGAGCCAGTTGAAAAGAGGTAAAAAAAAAAATCTTAATTATCTACTAATCCTAATTAGCCACGTAATTAGCAAGATAATGGGCTCACAAATTGATGGATTCTAGGCTAGGCTCTGATACCATGTTAAATTTGCAGCAATGTAATGAGCTATGGTGAATCAAATGCTAGAATCAACATCATTAACAAAGAGATTAAACGATAATTAAGACGTGATTAGTGAGCAATTAATTGATAGCTTAATGTAGGCATGGATAATCAAAAACCAGCAAATTCTCATTAGGCCAATGCTTCAATTTATAGAGTTTACATCCAAGCATCCAAATTTCCAATCCCACTGTTTTCTCCTTGATTCACTCCACCTCTTTTGCTTGATTCTCTCCGCCTCTCCCAAAATATCTCCACACCTCCTAAATCTCCTCATGCTACCCTTTATTCTCTCCCAGTAGATACTTCTCACCTTTTCACAGGTTCTCTCATATTTACAAATTCTCTTTTATAGCCTCTTGCCAAGGGCTTGTTCCCGCACACACTCTATTCACTACAATTACACATCTGAGAAGGCCTCCTTGTTGATGAAATTTGTACTTGGGGTATAAATGCGATGTTGAGCAATCCAAGACCTCCAAATTTGAAAGAAAAAGGAAACTTTTCCTGCAAAATGAACTTGCTTCACAAGACTCAAGTGTGGAGACAAGAAGATGTCGATATAATCCCCAGCATCTTCAAGATAAGCTTGTGTCCCTAGCATACTCCGCTTTTTTCTAGCCTTTCCATTGTTTGCCAACTCTCCCAAACACCATTGGACTTACCTACTGCATATTCTTTGAGCTCCCGCCCAAAATTTGATGATCATCTTGCCTGATATCTCCCTCCCTTAGCATGTGCTTATCAATGGGAAAAGCATCATACACAATGAGCACATGATTCAAGGTAATCCACACATCACCAATAGCCAATTGACGCTTGGGTTTATCGAGAACATTTACAAGCTTTTTTCCATTGTGTACAAAGTCCTGGTCGTGAAGCCCAATGATGTCATTGTCCACCATTCTTGCTGAAAGTGGCCATCCCTTCCAAGCAATCCCAAATCTACTACGTGATGTATCTACAAAATCGGAAAGCATCAACTTTCGCCATCTACTATCGCCATCGGAGGCATGCCCAATTATCACACCAACTGTAGGCCTTAGCTTCTCATTCCACAAGCTTGAGATGGCAGCCCACTGCCTACAAACAAACAATGCATCAAAATGATTGCATGTAAAGTGAACTACTAGAACCAAGCACGGTAGGGCTATGTGTAGAGGGTTAGCAACAAACACTCTTGCATGCCTGCCAACAATAAAATAGCATCAACAATTTGGTCATAGCCTTTTTGTCCCTCTCCAATTTTGATCATACAAGTTGTCATACACTCATGATCATCTGTTTTGTATCCATCAAATCCCCCAAGTGTGTCATCCTTAGTAAGAAGACAAGAGTAAATACAAGAGTGCATGGCATCCTTTGATATTTCAAAAAAAGAATTGGATCAATAAAAAGGTTTCAAGTTTCTTGGACTTTATATGTTTACCTTATTCGCTTCTTGATAGCAGTCTCATCTTCCACCAAGATAAAGGGAATCTTTGACACAATCCCATGCTTCTCTTTCTCTTTTCGATAAATTTCAGCGATCGCATCAAAGATATAGCCGTGTAGGCTGGGTATAAACTGAGTGGCCTCTCTTTGTCCGGGCATTGTTGAAGATAGAAAAGGGTCATTAAGGTTAGAACTCAGGAAGTCATGTAGCCGTGGGCCTCCCCACATCTTTGCAACCTCAAATATAGCCTTTGTGTTTGCGCTATATCTTTGTCCAACATTTGACCTTAACATGTTTTGAGCAACATCCTGTAGGAAGTCTCATAAGGTGGTCTTACCACCAAACTTTCCCAATTTATGTGCTTCGATGTCATGTGCACACCCATCAGGTGTACAAGTGGCATGGCATCATCAAGCATTAATCAGGACATCTAAGAATTATTCAGGCATATATCAGTATAAGCATGGGAGTGTTTCAGCACCAACATCAGCACTTTAGTCATCATGAGCATATAAGGCATTCATGTGCATCAGGTCGGGGCTGTTAGCATCAGCCGACAGCACGTTAGCACCAGCCGACAAGCATTTATGGCATGTATGTGCAATCGTGAGCATTCAGGAGCTGGCCTGCAGCAAAGCTGGAGGCGCATCCATTCAGTCCATCAAAGCCATCCCTTCAACGTTTCCTACCCAGGAGACAAGGGAAAGTCAGTGGGACAGCAATTCATCCAGCATATAAGCAGCATATTCAGCATATAGTTCATCATTCCTATCTCCTACATAGAGGGAAGCCGGCATCGAAGGGTGGACCTCAGCATTGGAGCAAGGAACAATCCTCAGCATCAGCATTCAGCCTATTCCTCTCATCCCGAGAAGGATATTCATCTAGGACAGCATCATAGATCTATTTAGATCTCATTGTAACCCATTCATCTAATATAGCTGCATTGCATTGCATTGACACTATATGTCCATCTCTTAAGCATCATTAAGTGCAGTTTAGTTAGCCTAAGGTTGTGTTTACGACGGTCAAATCCCTCACATGTCACATTGGTATCAGAGCGTTACAGGGTAACCAACCTTAGATCATTTTCATTCCATCAATCATTCAATCAGACATCATGTTAATTGCTTTCGCACAGTTAAACCCAGTTCTCAAAATCTTGCAGGCCACCCTTAGGGATTTTCCCTTAGGTATGCATTAGTAACCCATCCATCTGCATTCTTGCACAACATATAGGGTTGCACATGGCTTGCATAGCAGTCATCTTAGCAGTCAGTCTTGCATCTGCAAGGCATACATGTTTGCCCATGAATTCTCTGGGGAAGAATGACATCCATCATTAAAGGAGTACATAAGTTTTGGGCTTCAACTGGCAGCAGCAAGGGTTCTCTTCCACAGAAGAAGACGGAAGTTGGCTCCAACATCACCTCAGGAGGTTCAGAGTTTCAGGAACGACGGAGATGGTAGGTGAAAGGATTCCACAGACAGGTCAGGGGTGACTCAGGTATTTCCAAGCAGTTTTAGCAGCATTTGCCATTCAGTTCCCACAGTAGACAAGCCTTTGGCTCAAAGGATTCCACTCCTACAGTCGACCTCAATCCCGACAGAAGAAGTCAGAAGGGGGCAGTGGTTGTAGTGGAGAAGGATCACCAGAGGAGTCGAAAGGTTGCCAGGTATACCACCCAACAACAGTTTAGCAGAGGGTAATGTCACGTGCACACCCATCAGGTTTACAAGTGGCATGGCATCATCAAGCATTAATCAAGACATTGGTTAGATTGACAATAGTGCTTTCAACTCATTTCTTACGATTTTTAGACGAGCAAGGGTGAACTTGCTTCTTTCATTGTATCCATTAAAAGTTCAAAACTATCAAATACTTATCATAGCGCCACATCTAAAGGCACTCTGGATTAATATATGTGAGATCTTAATTTTTTTGAGAATTACACATTTGGTGCCTTGGGATTGACACATCCAAAGATTATCAGGATTAACATGTCTGAGATGATTAGTTTTCTGAAAATTACACATCTAGTATCTTGGGATTAACACATCTAAGAGCATGATCCTCTGGGAATTACACATCCGAAGTTAGACCCATGTTTGTCTGAGATGGGTTCTAGATCTTGGATGATCGTCCCAGTGTAAAGCATCCAATGGATGGCATTCACATGTCAACTATTCAAATCTTAATAGAGTTATAATCTTAATAATTTATAATATACAAATTAATGAGATATCCTGAAAATTTCTCTAAACAAAGTTTCGGTCTATCCTTCTAGTCATTCAGTCTCTCACTAGTTTCTTAATTTGATCACCCTATGTTTTTCTCACAAAAGGTTTTCTCCCCAATCTTATTTCTCAAATTTATTGTACAAATATCTTGCGTGTGCACCCCCAAGATACAAGCACAATTTCATAGGATGATTGTCTCAACAAATCACTTCTATGGCCAGTAGAGATGATTGATTCGTCCTCATATGATAAACAATCACTTGTTTTAATCCCTTGATAGTTAACCTTTGAAAAATAAATCCTAGGAACTAAGATCGGCTCTGATACCACTTGTAAGGTTCCCCCCCTTCCAAAATAGGGGAAACACTTAAGATAGTCCACTAAGTCTTAGCTTGGAGAAAATTTCCTACTCATCGATACCTTGACCATGCAGAGTTTCAAGGATACGATTCATAGGTAAGACCTAATTCTATCCCGCAGGGGGAGCGTGGTCTTCTAAAAATCAAATTCACCCATAGAGTAATTTATCATAAATTGGGCAACTACTAGTCTTGATTCCTAGAGACAACGCTTTTTTCCTCATCCATGCAAGGCGGGCACACAACCGCTGGCGAGGACTCAAGCTGGCCTGTCGCCCTCTCAGGCTCCATCGCTCGATCCTCCCGCCCCTCAGAGGAATGTTTGCGCACTAGGGTGGGCTAATTCACCGCACTAGCCTGGGCCCTCAGAACTAGGTAGCATCACAATCACTCGCCTCAATCGGTGGACCTCATTCTCCCAATGGTATGAGGGATACCATGGGTCAACTCCGGGTCTTGCTAACGTCTCCGCCGTCCGGCTATACAAGCACAAGAACGGGGCAGCGTCAAGGCAGGGAGAGTTGTACCTGTACCTTAATTTAACCAAGATAACAATTCATTTACTCACTAAACCATAGGACTAGAATCCATGTTACCTTCTTAAGAAAACAATCCTTTTCACAAAGATTTTAGCATTTCAACTTGAGATTGCGATAAGACATTCTTTATTAAGGCATATGCTGTTGTTTAAAAGAATACAAACTTTAAATAGTAAATCAATCAAATAGATCACTATAATCAATAGAGAAGCCGGGGCCATACCTCAACCCCTAAGAATGATATATAATTGAGAAACAAAATATATATATAAATTTGTCGTTTATCGTTGCCTTTGCTCATTAACAAGAGCTTTAGAACTTGACATATGAGAATAGAGTCTTCTAATGCCTTCTCTTACGATTGAAATCATCCGATCATCCCCAAGCTTCATCTCCTCTTACTCATACTGTGACTCTTCTCTCTTTCTAAGGTCTATGGCAAAATAGCCTTCTCTTACAGGACTACGGCATACTATTCTTTCTCCAAAAGAAAAGCTATGGAGTTTTGGTCTCTTCTTCCGAACGACCATAGCAATCTAAGCTTCTTTTCTAAGATATTAGATAAGAATGAAGGGATATATACATCTCAAACTCTAGGATTACCTTGAGGCTACTTACTGCTGCCTTCTCACAGTTTTCTTTGTGTAGAGACCCTGACAGAAACAGCAAATTGTTTCGGCCATAACTCTCTGACAAAAACTCAGAATATAGTCATATAACCAGTCAAAAGAACGGGAAGGCATCTGGTCTACAAGCCGGCGCGGACAGAATAGGCAAAAACGTCTGTATATAGCCACAAACGCGCCATCTTTAGAAACGCGTTGTTTTTCCACATTTTTAGTATGCATGGACTCTAAATGTGTAAAAGTACTCTAAATATGACCTCCTATCACCTAAATTCGAAATTCTATTTTTGGAGATACTTATCTCTTAATAGAACTATCCTTATGTTCTTTATTTCTTTTAGGATTTTTGGAGCTAATATTTTTATTCTAACACTTTCCTAATGTTTCTAGCCTTATTGTCTCACTCTTCTCTAATTACACTTTCTTTCCTTATTGAAATTTATATTAAAAGAGACACATACATACATGGCTTGGGAGGGACCTTACAGTACACGGCTGTAGAAACACCTCGATGAACTGATCTCGAGCCTATGCACTCTTCCCAAGGGCATGAGGAAGGGTTGCACACATGAGGCTGAGAAAAGGAGATGGTGGACTGTTCTAAGCTATGTTAGAATGCTGTAAATGCTTATGAATACTGTGTTACCTTCACCAGAGGGCTGGTGTATGACTGGATGATGCTGAATACTGATGTAAACTGTTGTGGGACTGAAAACGCATGAAAGGGGTTGCTGGAAATCTGCAAATGCAGGACTGAATGGCTGTTTTCTGACGTAGAACTGAGGCTGGACTGAAACGCTTGCTACAGGACGGTTCTGGACAGAAACGCTGAACTGGAGGTGCTACAGATCTGTAAACGCAGGCTGCCAAGGACTGGACTGTAGGCGGCTGATTCACATGCAGAAAACGCAAGTGTTTATGCTGACTTGGGGGCTGATCTGATGCGCTTATGGCTGTAGGTCTTTATCTTTCTTACCCCCTGAATTGGAGCTATTACTGCTGTCCTTCTTAGCATCTTTAGAAGACGCGTTACGTTTCCCTGTCTGTGCAGCTGATTGTTGCTGCTGGGGTTTGGTACTGGACTGAGATGACTGCTTGGGTTTGCCCACGTTAAGCTTCATTTCTTCATTCTGAGCGAGAGTCACAGCCTGGTCAGATGTACTTGGTTCAAAGTTACGAAATGTGAACCAAATGTTAGAGTCCAATCCACGAATGAATTGCTCCATCTTAGCCTGCTCAGATAACCCTAACTGATGTGCTAAAGTAATAACCTTACCGAAAAACTAAAGCACTGGGGATCCGTTCTGTCTGAGTCCATAGAACTCGTCTTTCAGACCGGTCATGTACGGGGGCGGGAGAAATCTGGTCTTCAGGTCATGGACAAAGATGTCCCAGTCAAAGGCTGTGACACCTGTGGCCTAGTCTGTATGAATACTAGACCAATGCTTCCACCAAGTGACTGCCTCACCAGTGAGATGGGGAGCCGCTAAGTGGACTTTGTCTTGTGGGTCTGTGATCCTAGCTAATGAAAAATGAGCATTAAACTGATGAATAAATTGATTAACTGATGAATGATCACACTTACCATCATACTTACTGAAGTTTGGTTGACTGCGAATGATGGTGGTTGATGCTGCTGCGGTGCTCGTTGGTGTTCCCGAGCGGCAAGTTCAACCTGACGCCGATCTTCGTCGATCCTGCGTTGGGCTTCCTCATAGTCCCGTCTTTCTGCTTTTTCTCTTTTCCGTCGGGTCTCATCCTCTCTCCTTTGTTGTTCCATCTGAAAGAAGAGGGAGATGTAGTCAGGTGCTGCTGGAGGTGTAGAAGGATGTGGTGCTGCTGCCTCCAAGAGTTGGAGACGCTCCATGAGCAGCTGGTTCTGAGCTCTAAGAAGAGCTATGGTATTTGCTGTAGGCAGAAGAACATGGTCTCCTTCGGGGGAGACGTCTTCCGGCTGATGAGTACTCTCCTCTATAGACATGATGAGTACTCTCTTCTGTAGACATGATGCTGAAGTCGATGGTCGTGCCGGAATGCAATCTAACCATCCAAGGATGCCCCCACGCTAGGATACGGTGTGTGGACAATCTGAATCTGATACCAATGTGATATGCAACGGAAGTCTTTGTATTGGAAGATCCTGTAAGATCCTGTCACACAAATGCTCACACCGTCTTCTGTATACTGAGTTTCGTGAGTTTAGCAATCCACTTTAATACTTCAAACTTTAAAGAGATATGAGAGAGAGATATGAGAACTGTACACCAGATTGGGTCCCGAATTACCCACTAAAGGGCCCCCTATCCCGATAACGAGATAGTATTTGCTTTATTTCTTGACTGAAACGGTTGCTACAGGACTGTTCTGGACAGAAACGTTGAATTGGAGGTGCTGCAGATCTGTAAACGCAGGCTGCCAAGGACTGGACTGTAGGCAGCTGATTCACATGCAGAAAACGCAGGTGTTTATGCTAACTGGGGGCTGATCTGATGCGCTTATGGCTGTAGGGACTGCTGAAGACGCATGCGTTGCGAGAACCAAGATTGGCTGAAGCAAACTCAAGCTCTCCAAGGGCTGGATGAGACTAGTCTAGTGCTGAAGGCAAGGAAACTCCTAGGGCTGAGGAGGAAAGCTCTTAGCACACTGAAGACTGAATGAGAAACTAAGCCCTATGCAAGCCTATTTATACTAACTAGAGGTTGGTCAAGTTAACTAGTCATTTAATAAAGTTTATATTTATAAATGACAATAAATGCTAAATAATTACTATAAAATATGGAAAAAATACCAGATAAATCCTAGTAAATTCCCTAAGGCTTCTGGGATGTTCTAAATGATGCACAGGCATATGAATGCATATTATGCAAAATGCAGAGTGCTTTCAGATGCAAACCCTAAGGCTTCTACTGACTCTACATGCATGACCTACGTAGCTCGTGCTTGACTTATCTAGCATTGAGAATGTACAATGGGGTCACGGCGAAAGACAAATATCATCCTACTGGGTTCTAATATTGTACAACTGTTGCACTGCTGATGATGAGCCAGTTTGTCACCATGCACTGAGTGCAGAGTGCATGTGACAACTTTAGTCATCATGAGCATATAAGGCATTCATGTGCATCAGGTCGGGGCTGTTAGCATCAGCCGACACCATGTTAGCACCAGCCGACAAGCATTTATGGCATGTATGTGCAGTCGTGAGCATTCAGGAGCTGGCCGACCAGCATCACTCACACATATAAATAGAGGCGCATCCATTCAGTCCATCAGATATCAGCATTTCAGCATACAACATCTACTCTCAGTTCAGCACATATCATCATCTCAGTTCAGTTCATAGATCTCAACGCATAGATCTCAGTTCAGCAGTGGTTTCTCCTCAGCGTTTCCTTCCCAGGCAACAAGGAGAGCATCAGTTTAGCATCGCATCAGTTCCAAAGCCATCCCTTCAACGTTTCCTACCCAGGAGACAAGGGAAAGTCAGTGGGACAGCAGTTCATCCAGCATATTCAGCATATAGTTCATCATTCCTATCTCCTACATAGAGGAAAGCCGGCATCGAAGGGTGGACCTTAGCATTGGAGCAAGGAACAGTCCTCAGCATCAGCATTCAGCCTATTCCTCTCATCCCGAGAAGGATATTCATCTAGGACAGCATCATAGATCTATTTAGATCTCATTGTAACCCATTCAGCTAATATAGCTGCATTGCATTGCATTGACACTATCTATCCATCTCTTAAGCATCATTAAGTGTAGTTTAGTTAGCCTAAGGTTGTGTTTACGACGGTCAAATCCCTCACATGTCACATTGGTATCAGAGCGTTACAGGGTAACCAGCCTTAGATCATTTTCATTCCATCAATCATTCAGTCAGACATCATGTTAATCGCTTCCGCACAATTAAACCCAGTTCTCAAAATCTTGCAGGCCACCCTTAGGGATTTTCCCTTAGGTATGCATTAGTAACCCATCCATCTGCATTCTTGCACAGCATATAGGGTTGCACATGGCTTGCATAGCAGTCATCTTAACAGTCAGTCCTGCATTTGCAAGGCATACATGTTTGCCCATGAATTCTCTGGGGAAGAATGACATCCATCATCAAAGGAGTACATAAGTTTTGGGCTTCAACTGGCAGCAACAAGGGTTCTCTTCCACAAAAGAAGACGGAAGTTGGCTCCAACATCGCCTCAGGAGGTTCAGAGTTTCAGGAACGACAGAGATGGTAGGTGAAAGGATTCCACAGACACGTCAGGGGTGACTCAGGTATTTCCAAGCAGTTTTAGCAGCATTTGTCATTCAGTTCCCACAGTAGACAAGTCTTTGGCTCAAAGGATTCCACTCCTACAGTGGACCTCAATCCCGGCAGAAGAAGTCAAAAGGGGATAGTGGTTGTAGTGGAGAAGGATCACCAGAGGAGTCGAAAGGTTGCCAGGTATACCACCCAGCAACAGCTTAGCAGAGGGGAATGTCACGTGCACACCCGTCAGGTGTACAAGTGGCATGGCATCATCAAGCATTAATCAATACATCTAAGAATTATTCAGGCATATATCAGTATAAGCATGGGGGTGTTTCAGCACCAACATCAGCACTTTAGTCATCATGAGCATATAAGGCATTCATGTGCATCAGGTCGGGGCTGTTAGCATCAGCCGACAGCACGTTAGCACCAGCCGACAAGCATTTATGGCATGTATGTGCAGTCGTGAGCATTCAGGAGCAGACCGACTATAGCAATTCTGGCTGACCAGCATCACTCACATATAAATAGAGGCGCATCCATTCAGTCCATCAGGTATCAGCGTTTCAGTATACAGCATCTCATCTCAGTTCAGCGCATATCATCATCTCAGTTCAGTTCATAGATCTCAACGCAGAGATCTCAGTTTAGCAGTGGTATCTCCTCAGCGTATCCCTCCCAGGCAACAACAAGGAGAGCATCAATTTAGCATCACACCAGTTCCAAAGCCATCCCTTCAACGTTTCCTACCCAGGAGACAAGGGAAAGTAGGACAGCATCATAGATCTATTTAGATCTCATTGTAACCCATTCATCTAATATAGCTGCATTGCATTGCATTGACACTATCTGTCCATCTCTTAAGCATCATTAAGTGCAATTTAGTTAGCCTAAGGTTGTGTTTACAACGGTCAAATCCCTCACATGTCACATTCGACTATATTGTTACAAAATCGATGTACATCCTTTCGATTTATGGACTCTATGTTGGCTTCTTTTAAACTTCGAACTCTGACGGAAAAAATTGTTGCATGAGCCTTGGCCCACCATAGCCCCACAAAAAGGTCTCTTGCTTGATTTTTTGCAGCTATAGTCGTCTCCCTAAGATCAACTCTTGTGAGATAATCTAGTCTCCTTCTAGAACCTGTACCCCTAGTTCCTCTCTTATTATGAACCTTGTTTTCTCTATACACTCTCATTCTGAAATCACCAAGCTTAGGTATCTCTTTACAATAGTGGCATGAAAAGCCTTCAAATGGATGTCCATCACTTGAGATGCGTAGATAGCATATGTGCCTAAAGCATCCAATCACCTCAAACACACTATCTGCATCATGTAGTGTTTTCTTGGTATGGGGTTTTTTCATTGAAGCCATGTAGTGGCTGAGAGACCTTTGCTTTGGATCATACTCCTTGTCCTTTCGAGGGCGCCCCGGCACGCCTGTGAGCAATGGCTTTGAACTTGCCTCCTTCTCAATTGTCTTCATGTGAGCATTTCCCTTTGTGTGCTCATATAGAATGGAGTACAAATCTGATTTTAGCGGACACAAATGCAGCCATTTGTCATCATACTTACATCTCATCTGAACACACAAGAATGTTAGACACAACATTAACAAACCCATACATGATGCCTTTGAATGACAATGGCCTTCCACATACCATAATCCATGATCTACCCTTTTGGCCAGCTACTTGTGTAGCATACCTCATGCAAGATAAAGTAAGCACACCTCATACTTATGCTCGGCATTGATAAAGTATACAACCTCATCCTTGCAAAGCAACATATAAGAAGAACAGGAAGACCAAGATTTTACAACAAATGCACATGATGGCATCTTGAAGAAGGTTCACAATCCAAAGACTAGAGTCAGGGTGCCTTGTGTTTGGCTGAGATGAGAAGAGGAAGAATGTTGGGAGCCTTCTCTTTGACTAGGCAAAGAGGAAGAATCACCCAATATTGTGCCTGCACTGGTGGATAAATAAAAAACTACTTCATTTGATTGAAATAGCCTCAAAATAGTCTAGCTAGGAGGAAGAGCAATCTAATTACCACTGATTTGATGACTTGAGAAGAGCAATCTTATTACCACTGATTTGATGACT
This sequence comes from Cibotium barometz, assembly GCF_041138505.1. Lineage (NCBI taxonomy): Eukaryota > Viridiplantae > Streptophyta > Polypodiopsida > Cyatheales > Cibotiaceae > Cibotium > Cibotium barometz. Next base: position 35,639,115 of record NC_141050.1, read on the forward strand.
TGATTGCATTCCAAGTTGAGAGCCTTCCTTTTGATGGAGCTTAGATGAAGAAGATAGCTTACCTACACCGAATAAAATAAAAAATCAAATTAGTTGATTGTAATAATCTATCTGACTGCAACACAATCCTACATAACACCTACATTAGGAAGAAGCTAAGCCCATTTTCACCTGTGCTGAGGCAATCTATAGCACATGGAAGCTCTAAATCACTTTTGCATGTAAGCTATGGCCAGTAATGAGAGAAGAATAGTAAGGGTAAAAAGCACCAATAGGATCACGAGCAGGAAGAAGCGCCAAAATGATTGTGAAGAGTGGACATAACTGAGAGATCTCTACAAATCGTTAACTTTTTGAAAAGTTAACAAACTTCCAAAAACTAACGTTTGTTTTTTTTTAAGTGGCTTCAGATTTTAAATGGGGAACTTTTAAACCTGTGACCTTTTACTTTATCAAAATTTTATAACATTTATTGTATACCACTCCACCAAGTTGACAATAGTGTAATATAGATGCTCAAGCCAACTTTATAAATAAAAAATCTCCTTTTGTAAATGTATCTTTAGTCCTTATTTTGCAACCTTCTATGAATAAAATTATGTGAGCCCGAGTAATAAAATAATACCTTCTATTGAACGCACGTGCTACACTCACATATTGATGACCGACCCCCCTGAGAACCAGCTCAATCTTCCTCAAAAACTAAGAGACATCTTCTCCCTTGTCTCCTCTAAACACATCATATCCAAATCCACTCATTGGTCCTGAGTTCCAACCTGCAGATCAAAGCCTTTAACAAAAGCTCTCCAATCCTCAATGGGGGCACCAAAATATGTGAGGGCTCTGGGTGATGGCCTCTATAACATCACCAGACACTACAGAAGTGAGAGATAAATAGGTATAAAGATTGGGGGCTCCAAAACCACCTGTTCCAAAAGCATTTACCAACCCAAGTGATATCATCAGAGTTCCAGTGAATCAAAAGAAGCTTAAATCAACAATTACAACTTCTTTGGAGGAATGGATGCAACCCCTTACTCTTGACCAATTATCTAGATCCACAAAATTCCAGTCTCTTGAAACCCCATTAAAAAATCCCTATGATCACCATCTCATACCTTGACCACATCTTAGTTCTATATCAACTCCCCTACCCAAGTCAAAAACTGTCTTGAACTTGAAGATCTCTCTCTTGACAATCCAAAGAAATCCACTTTCTTCTCTCCTTATGACACACCTATTGCTAATATCCCTCAAACAAATTATACAATCCACGAACCCACTTCATGCTAGCAAACCATGATTGATCCTTGTAGCCTATCCAAAACCTCTAGATTGATGAAATTGGACCAAAACAGATACAGATTGATAACTCTTACTCAAGACATACATGATCTCAAGATTTATATTTTATAATCAATAACCCACTGTTCAAACAAACCATCAAATATAAAACACTTAGGACTCTCTCATAGCACAGAACGACCGACATGGATAGCACCATGCAAAATAGACTTCACAGGCACTATTGAAACATTGAACCACCAAATATAAACACTTAGGACTCTCTCATAGCACAGAACAGCCGACATGGATAGCACCATGCAAAATAGACTTCACTTTAGGTCATCAACTTTGGATTCAAATAGCTAAAGAGAATGGACATAGATCCCAATTCATTGACATCTGCATCCGATTGGAGGACTCATCCTGATTGCTCAGCACAGAAAGACTTTTGCTCAAACAAACTGTTTCATGATGGAAGGGACATTTTCGACTAAAACTCTAGATCGCTAATAGTAGCTCTTAGATTGTGGTTGAGAGAATATGAGTCTACATCAAGCATAAATTATTGACCTCTGTCAGAGGGGGGAAAACTTTGCCCCTCCAACTCACAGACAAACTCAATGGATAATGTGATATTTACTCTTAAAAACTCAAACACCTCTAACACCAAAACCGCATAAATCCATAGTATTATATCCCGAACTCAAATCTCCACTCCAGAATCTGTACAAACACTGGATGCATCAAACAACAAGCTTAGAAGATATAGTTGGATCATATGACCATTATAAAACATGGATGGATTGGGGAACCCATGGCCTCAAATGAGGCAAATATCACTTCTACCCGGTGCTACTCTCACAAAATTTTTAATCAATAGCGCTTGATCCCACTCTTCAAGATTCACCCAAAGTGCACCATATTCCTTTGGCATGCTTTTTATGAGTATGGCAAGTGCATCCTTTTCACCAATCTTTACATCAATGCCATCCAATTGGGTCATGATACTTTTCATTTTGCTAGTGACTCATGAAATTCTATCTTTAAGCCATAAAATTATATTTTCAAATGAATTTCCTGATTTTTAGCCTTGGAACCAAATATGAAATTCAACTCAATCACATGCTTATTTTGTCTTGGTTTTGGAATCAATGTGGCGAATAAGATTAGTTCCCAAGTGAAATCCATTTAATGGCAATTGATTGATCACAACCTCTAATTTATTTTCTAGTACGTTATTGTAGATTATCCTTACTATCCCTAATTATCTCCTACCTCATTGGCCATAAAGTTATAAAAATATAGTTTGGGATTTATGCACCACAACATCTCCTAGAATAAAACTTGTGCATCTATGTATTCTTCTTTTATTTCATAAGAAGCAATTTGGCAAAAGCTCTTGTAATTTACATGCCATCGTGTAACAGTTGTAACTGTTGAGGAATAAGTGGATCGTGTAACAGTTGTAATAGTTGAGGAATAAGCACAGTTTAGGAATTCTATAAGATCATAGTGTACCTTGGATCATACACATGCATAACCATTGTTGTTCATATTCTTGCACATGCTTAATGTGATTAAAGCAAACCCAAACCTTTTTTAAATCATCCTCTCTTGTTTGACGCATGTAGTTCACTAAGTCTAAACCTAAGGCGAGCCATGTGGTTGACATTTTACATTGCACCTCTCAAACTTATCCAAAGCTTGGCCTGGAAAACAACTATCATGGAAGAACTCAAAAACGCATTGTCTTTTCAAATCTAAAATAGTGGACTCTACACCTTGCACTATACTTTATTTCTAGAAGCATGTAATAACATCCTTCTAAATCTACAATGAGAAATGGATAACTTACAAATTTATATTAAATCATATTGAGAATCACAATCATGAAATTAAAATGTATATGGAGTTAAACTTACCTTTGACATTAAACTAGGAAATGCATGTGTTCTAATAATTTTGGCAACTCCATGTTGCCAATATTTGATCCACCACTTATATGCTTTCTAACAATTACATCCACCACTTATATTTGATCCACCACTCATATGCTTTCTAACAATTACATCCAATACTATTTGTTTTGTGATATCCATTTGAATCTTCCTTAGACCAATTGTAGTAGCCTCCGATACTACCTCTTGCTTAAGTATTCTTATCTTTTGTAGTGCTTGCCTTGATGTGCCGCTTTATCAATATGCTCATATGCTAGTCATCGGGCATACAATAGGACATTGTATCATCACACATTCTCTTGCATACAGGTCTGATTTTACAATAGAAGCAAGCTAGAGAGCTATATTCATCTGATGTTAAGCTAAAGCAAGGGAAGCTTTTATATGAGCTTTCCTATTATTTTAAAAAGTATAAAGTTGCAATACTCATACTAATCAATCTTTATTGAAATTGAACTAAGATATAAAGATTACCAATCCATGATGTTCTATTGGGTGTGTCATTCATAGTCTTGCTTCCACACAAGGTATAAGTGCACTCAAACAAACCTCCAAAATAACTCTTTCAAACTATTTCGAGAAACCTTACATAACTCTCCACCACAAGTCTCATCCAATAATTCCCATTGTGTGCTTGTGCCATTTTCTTACATTGGCAACAACGATGAAGGATCAAGTACCCTAGGTAACTCAAAAGTCACATTGCCACTGTAAATTTATGGAATCTCGTCCACTTTTTCAATAAGTGTGAAGGCTAATAATATTTTGGGAAGAACTTCTTCATGAGAGTAAGTAGAGAGTAAGTATTTCACCACACTCGTGTGATAGGGTGTCTTTATTGTTTAATAATCGAGCTCAACTAGTGCTACGGCGGACATTGATGACCCGTCTGGGTGATAGCTTCCACATCTACACCATTGGCATGGTTGGTGATATTATGGGTGATATGCGGCCAGTGGGATGACACTCTGTGTGACAACCATTTTGGATTACTAGAGACTGGCATAGTTATAGCGCCAGCTCATTTAGTCGGGTTTACATTATGGACCGACCCTTGTATATTGTAGTAGTTGAGTACTAACCCATATAGTGTGTACTCTTATCTTTATGTTATGTTGGTTGAGTAGAGAAGAAGAAGATAGAAGAAAATTCAGCTATCCATCTCTCTCTTGTGTCTTGCTCTCTCTTGTGTGTGTGGTAAGCAAGAATGACATTAAAAGTGGGAAGTTGCACAGTAAGGCAACTATGCATCATCTAGCAAACATGGAGGTGATGGCAGAAGTGAGCAGCTGTTTGTGATGCAGCACATGCTTAGTTCCATAACAAGGGATGTGTCATGATCTCAAGATATATGGTATGTGGATTTTGACAGCTCTAACCACATGACCAGTCATGCTGAGTGGTTTAGAGATATGTAGAAAATGGAAAAACCAGGTTATGTAGAAATAGGTGATGATATTGTGCATCCCATTGTGCATGTTGGTAAAGTGCCATTGTCTATGTAGGATGGCAAAATAAAGTATTTGGCTGATGTACTTCATGTTCTGAATATCACAAAGAACCTGGTTTCTGTTGGACAGATGGTTGAGTAGGGTCTCCAATAATTGAGGTTTAATCCTCAAGGATGTTTTGTGAAAGACTTCAAAAATAAGCGTCGCTTGGTCAAAGGGTAACATAAATGGTAGGATGTTTACTTTGGATGTGAACATGCCTGAGATAAAGGCAGCCATGTTCACGCATGGAATAGGTGTCATTTTTACAGATATTGACATATGGCACAAGTGCATTGGTCATGCGAATGTACAACGATTGAAGTCTATGCAGGCCCAAAATATTGTTGCAGGTTTGCCAAAGTTTAAGGTTGACAGTATGCATAGGGTATGTGAAGCATGCCAACTTGGTAAGCAGGCCAAACATGCTTTCCCACATGAAAAGCATTTCAGTGCAAGGCCATTAGATATCATACATTCAGATGTATATGGGGACCAAACAAGACTGCAACAATACATCAAATGGATGTAAATAATGCTTTCTTGCAAGAAGAAGTGTACATGATGCAGCCACCAGGTTATGAGAGTGATGCACATCCAAATTTTGTATGCAGGTTACGCAAAGCCTTGTATGGCTTAAAGTAGGCACCCAGAGCATGGTCAAACAAGATTGGGGAGTATCTTGTTACCATTGGGGATTTCAGATATCCAATGCAAATTTTTCACTATATGTGAAAAATACAGATAGAGGGAGCATGCTATTAGTCATCTATGTGGATGACTTGATTATCACTAGTGATAGTGATGCAGACATACATGATGTCCAGGGATTTCATTAACGTCTTCACAATTTCGTGATCACGTTAATAAAACCTATTGTTAACATATTAAAACTTGTGATCACATTGTATATTCACATGACCTTAGCAATGACCTGCCAGAACCCACTAGTCCCGTAACACCTCCGGGCTTTTGATTTTCTCGGCGGGCCCACCGAGAAAAGTGCTTATCCCGACGGGCCCGTCAGGAAAACAAGGGAACACCGGCGGGGTACTATTCTGTTTATAAACACTGCCCGACACCCATCGTACAACTTTTGGGGAGATAGTCCTTGTTTTGGGGGCGTGATATCTCTCCTCAAAGTACTTGTAGAGCTCTCGAGTTGCTAGAAGTGTCCTCTTGGGAAGAACATCCTTATCTTAGGGGCTGTCGTCTTTCCTTGTAGGCACTCCTAAGGCTATTGAGCCACTCGTCCTTAGTTCTTTGAACTGGGGGCAGGGTGTGGTTCGTAGCTAATACTTGCAGAGATTTAGGGACAAATTTGGAGTCATTCAGCTTTGCATTTGAGCCACGTACGTAATCTACCTCATTTTGCTTTATGAATGGTTTGGTGGAGCCAAGAGTCCTGCTTAGGGGCTTGTATTGGTTCTTGATACTTGATATAGTTTAGAGTAGACAAGGGTCTATTGTCCTATACTAGAATATTGGGCAAGCATAGATCTTTTATTTTCTTTGTGAATGTTAGAGAAGGTCTATTGTCCTATACTAGAGTATTGGACAAGCATAGATCTTTGATTGTGTAAAGTATCCTTAATTGGGTACAAAAGGCATCCTTCATTGGGGGTGCAATGTGCATGATAGTTTCGAAGTAGTTTTGTAGTAAGACCTTGCAAGATAGTTTGAAGTAGTTTTGTGTTATGTGATGATCTTTTGTATTTGTCAAGATAGTTTCGAAGTACTTTGTCTGCTAATGTATGTTTTGTAATACATGAGTGATTTGTTGTTTTTTCATTTGTGTATTCATTGTTATATGCTTGGTTGAATAGGTTATTTGTTGAGATGGAGGACAATGTTGGATCCAGTGATACCTCCAATAGAGTCCAAATTTCAAATAGCAGGAAAAAAAAGGCACTTGGGATAGAGTGGCAATATGCAATTAACGTTGGTGATCGATTCATAGATTGGGAGTGTAAGCTATGCCATGCAGTAAAATCAGGTGGGGCGCCTCGATTAAGAGAACACTTTTTAGGCGGACCGAAGAAGAAGTCATGTACCCACCCCTCTGCACCTATAGTGGACAAACGCATAAGAGCAGAAATTCAAAAGAAAGATTCAAGAAAACATGACACTCCTACTGTTAATGTATCAAAGCAACAAGAACACTGTTGTTCTAATCATCAAACTCCCGCTACATCGCCTACTTGTACCCCGAACGGCAATGTGCAACCAGAAAGTAATCTACCCAGTGCATCTTCCTGTAAGCGAAACTTTGACGTAGGAAACACACCCATGCGTCAAACTTCATTGCAAGAAAGCCTACGTCAAGGTCGACTCGATGATGCACAACTCGCCCTTGCTGAAGCGATTTACTTTTCTGGGAGTGCTATGATGATGGTGGACAGTGAGCATTGGAAGAGAGCATGGAAGAAAATTGGTGAGTTTGGACCAGGGTTTTCACCGCCTATGTACCATGCTATGCGAAATGATCTATTAGAGAAATGTTATGCGCAAGTAAAAGAACGTGTACAAAGAATAATTCTTAGCAATATAGAGCTTTCTGGATGTAGTATAGTAAGTGATGATGGTCTAATGTGCAAAGAAAACCATTAATCAAGATAATGGTTATTTCACCTAGAGGTGAGACTTTCATCCGTGCCGTGGATTCAGCTGGTTCAATCAAAACTGGGGCTTACATTGCTCAAGTCATTAGCTTTGTGATAGAGGAAGTGGGTGCCAAAAATGTAGTCCAAGTCGTCATGGACAATGCAAAAAATTATAAAAATGCATCCAAAATCCTACAGCGACAGTATCCATATATTTTTCTGGTAGGCTGTAATACTCATAGTTTGAATCTTGTATTAAAAGATTGGTATAAATCTGATGATACCAAATGGTTTGCCTCAATCGTCGACACTGCTCGCCAGCTTGTGAGATTCATGCTCAAGAGACAGAGAGTGTTAGATATTTTTCGACCTCGCATGTCAGTTATGTTAAAGCTTCCAGCGGAGACTAGGTTTTGCACTCACTTTTACACTTTTGAGTCTCTTCTTAGAAATAAAGATGCAGTTTGCGAAACATTTACATGCATGGCATTTCATGACTGGGAGAATACTCAACTTGAAAAAGTGAAAGAGAAAATCAAAGTCTTGAAGGCAGCGCTTACGAGAAGAAGTTGGTGGAACAGTGTGATGGATGCATACCATGTAATGATGCCTGTTATGTATGCCGTACGAAGTCTTGATCAAAGAGCGCCTAATCTCGGAAAAGCATGGATGCAATGGTGGACTGTCCAGCGGAGTTTGGAGTGTCCTGAGAAATTAGAGCATTCAGTGGTGGAAAAGCAATGGCGTGTACCATTCTCCAGTAGACAAAGAAAAGTTCTATTGAAGTACTTTCATGCTAGATGGATTGGAGCGCATTCACCACTACACAGTGCTGCTTACATGTTAGATCCTGAATATTGGAATATGGATTTGATGTCCAACGTTGAGGTGGTGCAAGATTTTTATAAAGTGGTAAACACTTTCTATAATAATGATGATGATCGTGCAAAGTGCATAAAGGAGATGACCTCATTTCGATTGAAAGAGGGTTTATTTTCCAACTCCCTTGTTCAACAAATGGCTAAAGAGCAACCTGCATGGAAGTGGTGGATGATGAATGGTGGTGAGCATTATGCTTTATTGCGCAACCTTGCGATGAAGGTTCTAAGTCAGTGCTCTTCAAACTCAGGCTCAGAAAGAAACTGGAGCATGTACAAATATATTCACAGTACTATTCGCAATCGACTTCTTGCAGATCGAGCAGATAAACTTGTTTACATGTATTGCAATGAAAAGATCTCGCAAGACATTGAAAGCGAAGAGTATGAAGAAGATATGCCTAGATGGATGTATAATTGTGATGATGTAGTAGACGAGAACTTTGATGTTGGACGCATGTTGTGCACCACCCTTGAGATAGAAGACAATTTAGACATTGACTTAGATGAGCTTAATTTAGCAGACGAGAGAGTAAATGGTGAAAGAATTTTGGAGCAAGATACTGACATAGAGGAAGAAGTCATTTCATTAATTTCATAAAAAGTACTTGTACAAATGATCGTATTTGGAGAAATTATCAATACAAAAGTAGGATTTGTCTTTCTTAGCTTTCATCTTGAAATAAATTACGAATTGCACTAGGAGTTGCATCTAAAGGTCCTGGTGGTTTATATTCGCTAGCCATGCCGAACACTGTATAAATACCTTGATTTATTGGGACACTGCACAATGCACATGTGGAAGTATTTTGCATTTGCCTCACTAAACATATTAAGTGGTAGTAGTGTCCACAGGGTAGTATATACTGGCCGCTCCACCCATCGAATACTTTGTAACATACAGGACATTGGGGGGTGGAGGAACGAGTAGCCTCAGCAGAAACTCCCACAAGATCAGGATGTATCAAAAAATGAGAGATGTGGTTTCCTTGGCGCACAGGAGCAATACGTGAAGAGATGCTCTGTACATCTTGGCTGATCTTTGTGAGCTGCTCTTGAATCCCTCTATTGGCCAGGGGAGGAGTTGACGCTTGAGATAATCACTCAGCTTCTTTCTCCTTCTCTGCTAGCTGTGCCCCTAAGCTTTCTTTGACCTTGTTTAACTCCAATCCAGCGCCCTCCATGAGAGCAAGTTCTTCCCTTGTGAATGTCACTGTCTCTTCACGTATGTCGTGGGTGTTGACAGTGGCCTCTCTGGAGGCGAAGTCCACTGGAGTTTCTAGGATAAATTGAGCATATAGCATCTTAGCAAAATAGAGTGGAGCGTCAGCGTTATGGAGAGGACGACCGTACACCTCCAAGAAAATGCGCTCGGCATTAGTTTTGATATCATTGTGAGTGCAACGTGAAATCTTCCATCTTCCCTTCTTAATCTCGCCATCTGGACATGGCCATATTTCCTTTATCATCTCTGTGGTTACGCGTTTGTTTATGTCTTTCCATTGGGCATAAGTAGGATTTGTCCATTTCGACAACCTGCATGCTGTTCTTGTAGCTTCGCGGGCTGTCAGGCCATGTGCAAGGGCCTTCATTCGCTCATATGCCTTCTTGGCTAACTCTTGATGCTCGTTTGCTTGCGCCTCTGCCATATCTGCATGAACATAAATGACTTTAGGATTTTAATGAACTGTAAAGATCAACGTAAGATAAATTGACCATTACTCTCAAAAACTTAAAGTTTAACACCACGAGAGGAGATATGTATTGCAAAGACTCAATGAGAAATATCCACTTGACTCCAAAAATACTTCAAACAATGCGCGCACATCAAATTTTGAAGAGAAAACATAAACTTAAACACCACAAGAGGAGAGAGATATTGCAAAGACTCAATGAGATAATATTTCAAACAATGGACACATCAAATTTTGAAGAGAGAAACAAAATGCCATTCTTGAAACTTAATCTCTTGATACTGTATCATTACAAAATTGGGGTGAATGACACCGATATCTCTACAAGAGGACGTTGTGCCCTCATTGGGTCAGTATTTAGTGATCTAAAAAATTCAACTACTTGCAAAATTGATTTTCGCTCATCGCGATTAGGCAGAAACATCCAATTTTTGACTCTATGAATAATAGTATCCATGGTAACTTTGTCATAGGAACTATTATCCATCCACAACTCTTGTACTTTCTGCCAAAAGTCATATAAAGTTTGTAATAAATATCCCAAGGCAAAAACATCAGATGCAGGAGTGTATGCATTTGCCAAAAACGGATCATAAAGCTCCGAGGCTATCCACGGCCGTTTATTTCGCTCTCTGTCTGCGTAGGAGACCGCCTGTGCCACCTTCTCAGGGTTCTTGTCTGCTTCAAATACAAAATTGAGAGACACCCGTTTTTTGGGCGCTCTCAGCAGTAACCCCCAATCGATAATACCTATGCGTGGCTTCAACTCTTTTGTAAAATCCAACACTACATTGAATGGACGTAGCCCCAAAATGGTTCGTGTTATATGTTGATGGTTGAAATCTGCTATCTTCTGTCTATCAAGCAACTCAGCGTTGCCTTCGAAGCCGACGCTGTGCATTTTCCCATATCTGGTCTATTAGATCTCGCATGAGTATCTCAGACTCATTGATCTTTTTGACGACATCATCAGCACATTGACACTGTGATGACTGCTTCAATGCGAATTGCTCGTAGAACGATTTTACGCTCTTCGGGAGAAAGCATGTTGGTCGTCTTCGTAAATCTAGCAAATAACACTAAACACAAAAAAACAAAATATCAAACATTACTGAAATGAACATCAAGCAAACGTGAGAGAACAGCAACAAGTGTATCATTACTTATCAATGTTCAAACAAAAACAGAATATCAAATAATTTTAATGAACTCAACATCATCCAATACATCATCAAACGTGAGAGAACAGCAACAAGTGTATCATTACTTATCAATGATCAAACAAAAACAGAATATCAAACAATATTACTGAACTCAACATCATGCAATACATTATCGAACGTGAGACAACCGCAACAAGTGCATTATTACTTATCAAGTGTATACATTATCGAACGAGAGAGAGAGAGAGGGGGAGAAAGAGAGAGAGGTGTGACAGATAGAGAGAGAGGGAACATTAGATGACATTTTTAATACTTTTGTGAGTTCCTAAAGAGAGGAAAATAATGTTTTGTAATCCTAAAGTACTCCTCATCTACACACCTATCGTGATAGAGAGAGAGATGTGAAGTGTATTATGAGAGAGAGAGAGAGAGAGAGAGAGAGAGGAAGAGAGAGTTGTGACAGATAGAGAGAAGAAACATTAGATAACATTTTTAATGTTTTTGTGAGTTCCTAAAGAGGAAAATAATGTATTGTTTTAATTTTTAAGTAAATAGAGGGAGAAAAAAGAAATTATTAGGAATTATGTATATTTTAAGAGAAAAAAAAAGAAATCTTTATCTACACATCTATCGTGTTGTGAAGTGTATCATGAGAGAGAGAGAGAGAAAGAGTTGTGAAGTGTATCATGAGAGAGAGAGAGGGGGGTAGGAAGAGAGAGAGATATTCATTTTTTCGAGTTACGAATCACGATATTATAAAATAAAACGTTTAGACAATATGATGTAAACTTTGATCCATGAAATACTCATGCTGCATTAGCAACCAAGTATCGCATGGATCAAACACAATAAAAACAATACAAGTCAAATCAAACAAATTTACGACATTTTTTCGACCACGTTAACGATTATATGCCGTAATATGCAAGCAAATTTACGACATTTTTTTCGACCGCGTTAACGATCAAATGCCGCAATATGCAAAAAACAATTTATGCACTAGCGGACGACACCAACTTGCCGCATTAACGACAAAATGCCGCCCGATTCTATGGGAATACGAATAGGATACGAACATACACTGGCCGCGTTACTGACCATATGCCCGCATTTGACAAAGGGAAGGGAAGGGAAGGTGACATCGCCATAACGATACTATGCTTGTCGCGTTACCGACTAGTACCGCTACGACGTGTCATACTTACCATAGGACACAGACTAGCCGCGTTACCGACTAAGTGCCCCAGGATAAGCACCATTCCGAAGAATGGCCTTACACACACACTTGTCGTGTGGCGGACCACCCACATCCTGCCGCACATTGCGACAATGGGCGGCTGCCTGCACGAACACACACCCACACACACATCCCTCGTGTGGCGGACCACCCACATCCTGCCGCGCATTGCGACAGTGGGCGGCTGCCCGCACGAACACACACCCACATACACACACACACACACAAGTTTTATTACCTGTGTATGCTGTCAGCAATGAACTCCCAAAGGGCCATATAGGAAATTGTACCCCGCCGGGCTGGATGACGACCCCGCCGGGACCCGACGGGGTTTCCTTTTTCCCGGCGGGACCGTCGGGTATAGCAAAAGCCCGGCGGGATTTTATCCGGTTACCAGGTCGCTTGTCACCGGCTTTTTTGAGAACATGTTAACATGTTAACATGTTAATAATACATGTTATTAACAAAAAAAAATTTGTGATCACGTGAATATAAAATCATTGATGCACAGATATAGGTGAGCTTTTGGAAGACCCCACTACATACAGGCGCATAGTGGGTAGTTTGATCTACATGACCATTACAAGGCTCATTAGGGAAAATTAGGCCTCATTTTTGGGCCCTCTAAGGAATGCCACATTATAAAAAATGGGACCTTGGTAAATTTTTTGTAAATCAACTCCAATTTTTTCGGAGCTTGCATATATAGAATCTACTCTTCAAGATCTTTCCAATGATATATAACATGATGGGGTTTGGACATGACCCATGGAAGATATACAAAAAGTAGGTTTAAAAGTGATGATGTGGACCATTAGCCTTTAAACTTGATTTTAAGGAAAATGGTATATCTTGAGCTTAACAACTCCAAATGTTTTGAAGTTTGAAATTATAAGATCTACTTTTCATGATCTTTCTAATGATATGTCATATGATGGGGTTTTAACATAAGATCTACTTTTCATGATCTTTCTAATGATATGTCATATGATGGGGTTTTAACATAAGGTAAGAAATGTTCACCGCGGCTCCCATTTTCAAGGCAAAGATGGCAAAACATCCCTTAGAGGGCCCAAAAATGAGCCCAAATTTCCCCTAATGAGACTTGAGATATGCTGTTGGACTTGTGAGTCAGTTTATGTAGGCCCCTAGGAAGCCACACTTGGATGTGGCTAGACGGATCCTTACGTACATAAAGTCCACAGTTGATTATGGACTTTTCTATGAGGCTGGTACAGAGATATAGTTGCATGGGTACACACATGCTGATTGGGTTGGTAGTATTGCAGATAGGAGATCTACCACTAGTTTTATGTTCTCATTTAGGAGTGCTGCTATGAGTTGTAGCAGTAAGAAGCAGCCAACAGTTGCCTTGTTGAGTGCAAAGGCATAGTACAGGGGTGCTGCTATGGCAGCTTGTGAGGTAGCTTGGTTTCAGAAGCTACTGGGGTGACATGGGAGAGCCCGTGGATAGGGCAGTTGTCATATATTGTGACAACCTAAGTAGGATATACAGCTGGCTAGTAACCCAGTATATCATGCTAGAACGAAGCACATTGCAGTGCATTATCACTTTGTGATTAAGAGAGAAGGTTCTAGCAGGATATGCAGATCTAGTATATGTCAGCACCACAGAGGATTAGGTGGCTGACATCTTCACGAAGGCATTGGGCACAGAGAAGCTCCATAGGTTTAGGAGCTTACTTGGAGTGCAATGTGTGGAGTTGAGCTCGAGGGGGAGAGTTGAGATATTGAGCTTAACTAGCGCTACAGCGGACATTGATGACCCGCCTGGGTGATAGCTTCCGCATCTACACACTGGCATGGTTGGTGAGATTATGGGTGATATGCGGCCAGTGGGATGACAGGCTGTGTGACAACCAGTTTGGATTACTGGACATTAACATAGTTATAGCGCCAACTCATTTAGTCGGGTTCACATAATGGACCGACCCTTGTATGTTGTAGTAGTTGTCTGCTTGCTAGGGTTTGAAGCTCTCCCTCTCCCCCACATTCTCTTTATTTATATATACTTTAGAGACTGTAGGAGATTCTTCTTGTGAGATTAATAATTGATTGCTTTGGCATTCACATTGTATTGTTACTTGACTCCCTTACTAATGGAATCACAAAGCTTTGACATACACATTGTATTATTACTTGACTCCCCTACTGATGGAATCACAAGGTATTTTGTTGCTATATCCTTATCAAAGATATAATATAGTTCCTCTCTAACAAGGTTCATTGATTGGATTGGTATAAGATGATCTACACTATCCTCCTTTAGTTTTATTACAAATACCTTTAGTTTTAAACCAAATTGGTTAGATAAATTTCAACAGAACGGTCAGGCTTGAAAATATTAAAACACCCTTGCACAATCCTAATATTAGGATCAGATTCTAAACCCCCAACAAAAAATGTGAAATGTTATGCTATCCATCTTAATAAACAAAAACACAAATTTAAAACAGAGGAGAAGGAGATTAACAAAAACACAAATCAAAACAAGGGGAGAAGGAGATGTGTATATTTGTGAAGTAATACGACCTAATAAACAAAACCACAAATCAAAAAACAGGAAGAAAGAGATGTGTATATTTGTAAAGTAACATATGACTTAGAAGTGTTGTTATGGGCTGCAACACCTCCCAAGAAGGAACTCTGCATTCATCATCGAAAGAAGCAATAGATCACAAATGTTGTAGGGAACTTACCAATGCTTCGAGATCGTGTCCCTTGAGGTCTCCAAGCTCACTTCGAGAAGCTCCAATCCTTCAAGCTCCACCTCCACGCTATCACCAAAGTCGCTCACACCACCACACAATGCAATCTCTCTCTCTCACTCCTTTACACAAGCATAGAGAAGGCACATGTACTAGAGTATACTTTGACACTCTCTCTCAAGACAAGGCAAGAGCTCTCATAACACAAAGGGGGATTGTGTCCATTGAGTGTCCATTCATTATGAGAAAATACTTGATCGTTATGTTGAAATTTACCCAAAACTTACTAACTAAGGCCTTGGATGGCTAGTATCTTATAATGTACAACTTTTATAGTGTCTTTTCATGACACTTATTAATGTTCTCAAATGGAGGAGCACATTAGTTAATACAACATAGGATTAACATCCCCCCTACTTGATGTAGGTTCTATCCTTAGAATCTATTACTGAGGTCGAAAGACCTGGTCTCGCTAAACTCATGACAATAAAAGTTTTGGCAGGACTGAAGTTTTTTAGGGTTCTTCTGAATGCATAATGGGGAGTCCAGAACCCGATGTCTACCATGTCCTCAAATGTAACATGCATGTAAGTTGGTAGACATTTGAGGCGGTGGTAGTACAACATCATGCCGCACTCATTAGGGTCATAGTTCATGCCGAAGAGTAGTTGAGCTACCTCAAAGCCATCATATCTTTCTTTGGGTTGGTCAATGCACACCACGATCAGCTTTAAGAATCAGACACTGGCCACAATCGCTGGATCTGGAATATGGTGCCACTCACGTATCCATGTCAGCATTTGTTATCGTTGTTGTGCTATAGTCACGAAAGCTGCTGGGACAAATAATGGAAAGTTGTAGCATAGATGTAAGTTGTGCTGTTTGCATCATGGAATTATAGGGGTGTCATCCTTCTTCTTACTGGCATGTACAGTGGGTCCACTCTTTGTGTGGGCAGGGCACACTGGTATTGTTGACTATACTTTGTAATGGTTAAGTATTCCTTTTGCCATGCTTGCTGTATACCAAAATCTTTGATTTTGGGACTTGCATCATTTGTGACTATTGTGGTGTAGCCCCCTCGTGTATGCACAGGATGTGCTTTCTGCCACTGGTGGAAACAATAGATGATCATAAAGGTAACAATTCTAATCTCCAGAAACAATTATTCATGTCATAACATTGATTTCTAGCAACCAACTATATTTTAACTTTGAGTTTTCATGAAAAAAGCCATAATTTGACACATCGAGGATCGTGATTCACAACCACTTCCCTACCATGAAAGGTTGTATTCTTACAATTAAACACCTTCACTACAAACAATTGGGAAAGCCAGTGCAACGTGGAAATTGGCTCGAAAAAGACTCTCTTCTCCCTCCCTACTAGTGCTT
This sequence comes from Cibotium barometz, assembly GCF_041138505.1. NCBI lineage: Eukaryota > Viridiplantae > Streptophyta > Polypodiopsida > Cyatheales > Cibotiaceae > Cibotium > Cibotium barometz. The sequence continues at coordinate 35,655,548 of NC_141050.1, forward strand.
AAAAAAAGATATTTTTCAACCAATCAAAATAAGGACAAATCTTAAATCTTTTTGTTCCAAAATCTCTACAATATGCCGGTTTTATAACTAAAATATATGAAAAATCATTCCTTAAAATAAGGGCTACTTAAAATCTCAGCCGGTTTTTCTTAATTATGGCCAGTACAAATACACTAGAATGGTGTTTTTTTTAAAGCCTTGCTCCCTACTCCAATGTTCGGGAAAAAAAACTTGAGGGAACCTGACAAGAATCCTTCTCACATGGGAGGCTCGAAAGGCCTTGCTCGAGTTATACCATTGAGGATGTATGACCACTAGGGTTGTATGTCTCTTGAGCTTTTTTTAAGGGTTGCAGTTCTGCATCCATCTTTTTGATAGATTCCCTTCACTTGCCTTCTCTTGTTTGATCTCTTTGCAGCAAAGGGGGTGCCTTGCCGTTGGTGCTTCATTCATGGACAAAAGCGACAATGGCTCCCTTGAGAATTTGCCACATCAGGGCTTGAGCTTTGCTAACATCTTGAACTCCCCATTAGGATTTGTACGGCATGAACAAGGCTTGGCCTTCATCAATGTGAGTGGCTACCCATCTCTGATGAATCTAGGCCCAAATGTGTCGCTTTCATCCCATGATGATTTTAGTAACAATGCTTCATTATGGCCACAGTGGCATGTGGTGGGCATGCATTCGCCCTCTTAACCAAATTCGGTAGGCAAACCATCAAGCCTGATAAACCATGCAAGTCTCCTTGCTCCATGTAACTCCCAGTCTCACTTTTAGTACATGTGGCTATGGTGGGCATGAATTCACCCTCTTATCCAAACTTGAAAGGAGAACCATCAAGCTGATAAACTATGCAACCTCGCTCTATGCAACTCCCAATCTCACTTCCAGTACATTTGGCATCATTGGCCAAGTGGTTGTCGACTCCTTGCCTCTCTCTCATGTCGGATTCAATCCTCTGTTCAACCTACTTGCGAACGACGATAGGGAGAAATGTCTTCAAAGAGGGTGAAGTAGAAAATTTATCATCTGAATCTGTGTTGGTGTAGTCCACGCCGTCATGGACATAATCATAACATCCCAAGAGTGTAGGACACTCATGCAAGATGCCAAAGAAAGAATCATCCCATGCGAAGAATACCGAACCATCCGTGTGAAGGAAGTCAAGCAATGATACAATAAAATCCCCATGTGCGGACCATCTGGCAGAAACATCCACCTCATTAAACAAATGTCTCGAGTGACTAGGCATCAATCCCTTGAGCTTAAAAAACCACCCGTGGCATGAATAGGCGGCCTCATCATAACATGAAATCAATGTGAATGAGAATTTGAAGGCCTAAACCTCGAAGTGCCAAAAGTATGTGTGAATGCAACAAAAGAAATATGATCTGTGACACAAAATGGTGGCTCGTGTAATGAGCATAGAGCCATGAAGATATTGCATGAGCATTCCTCTTAATCCGAGATGGTAACATAGTGATGTTGATGATGATGGGGTGTAGAATGTCAATCGAATGAGGGGTAAAAATAGTAAGAAAAACCCATAACTATACGCGAACAATCTCCACAAGGTACTCCCAAATGTGTTAACACTCTTCAAAATATAAAAAATGTGAGAACATGCTCACAAAGCACTCAACGTGACGGTACAATCCCCAAATAAAGCACCAATGCACATGCTCCTGAAATGGTCGCGTGTGTGAATAATCCCTCACAAATGCTCAAGGGGTGTAAACAAATCCAATGACCCGCACATCACATGTGAACACCTCAAAGCATAACGAGTGAAAAGTCCAAAATAATGCAGCAATATCCTACCCCTCACACCACATGTGAACAAGCTGGTGTGGATAGTACGGAATGTAAGTGAATAAAGGTAAATGGGCAAGTGTGAAAGATCTTGGAATCTTAGTGGACAATATAGATGGCCAAAGTGTGGAAAAGTAGTGTGAAATGGAAAGGGGTAGAAGAAGAATAAAAAAAACCCTACATTCCCAAACGTTATTGTTTTTTTAAATTATCTTCTTTCTCACACGCTAGCGGCAGCCTAAATTTTTATCTCCCTTCTTTCTCTACTTCATGCTAAGAGATGGCTGAATGAGACGAGCTAAGAGCTTAAGCTTGATGAAGCAAAACATTATCTGGCGAGCCTCTATTAGGCGACGACCCATGTTTTTTTTTTTTTGGTTGTGTTTTATAAAAAGAATTCCACTAACTGTGGCTGGTTGAGCTGAGAATAAGAGAAGGTGATGAAACCCAAACAACACAAAGATGCAGTGGTTGAGCTGAGAAGAAGAGAAGGCGATGAAGCCCAAACAACACGCAGATGCGCTGGCTGAGCCGAGAAGAAGAAAAGGCAATGAAGCCCAAACAACACGAAGATGCGCTGGCTGAGCCGAGAAGAAGAGAAGCTGATGAAGCCTAAACAACACGAATATGCGCCGAGAAGAAGAGAAGGGGATAAAGCCCAAACAACACGAAGATGCGCTGTGGCTGAGCCGAGAAGAAGTGGAGGCGATGAAGCTATTGTATGATTTGTTGATGAGCTGCTTTCTGTGATGGTCTATATATATCTCTGCTACGCTGAACCTTGACGATGGAGACCCCAAGCCTTTAACGATGGGCTCTCTGCTATATATGTCATGGAGAGCTCCCAAGGTCCTATGGCTATGGCGTCCTCTGCACAGCTGCGTCTTACAGTTGCCCCATTTATTGTGGGGTTGTGATGTGCCCGAGGCAGTGAAACGTCAACTCTGAGACGCTTCTTTGAGCGGACGTCTAGGACCGGTGAGATGAGCTTGTTGTATGCCTGTGATACAGTTGAGATACGCCTATAGTAGTAGTGGTTGCCTTTGAACGCTGCATCATCACATTGATAATCCTGAGAGCTTAAACAAGCTCTATGATGACAGATAGAAGCACTACATCATCAGATTGATACTTCTAAGATCTTAACAAGCTCTATAATGAGAAAGAGAGTAAACCACATGGAAATCAATGCTGTCGCAAGGAGGTTGCTGCGCTGCTCTCTTGGGTGAGGTTCTTGAGCTTTAGAAGAAACACTAAACTAAGCTGTGATCTTGATGGAGAGCGCCCCTTGTACTGGAAGATAGAAGCGCAAGCTACACCTTAAAATGGAGATAATACGGTCATGTGGATGCACATCATGATTGTTTGGTGCTCTTTACATGCTGTAATGGAGCTTTGGCAAAAGACTGTGCTCTTTACATGCTGTAATGATTGATTGTTTGTGCCACGTTGATCAACGTTGAGTAGGCAATGCAAAACTACTTGCTAGCCTTCAACTATTGCAACTATAGCCCTTAAACTTTGACAATGGCCTTGGCTTAGTCAAACCTTCAATCTGTGTAGCACTTCTATAATCAAGCTTTTACAAGCTTAATTGACATATAATCTGCTGTTAAATCTCCTACAGACTTGTGTGAACTGTTGTAATACACCTTACTGAAATTGATGATTAATCACTTGGATTAATACCAATCTTTGTTGCAATCATCCTTCAGTTAAAGAACTACCAAGAGCTTCCACATCAGACAATGTGTTGTCCCAAAAGTATGAATGTTTTTGACAGCCGTCACCCTTGCTTGCATCTCCTTAAGTTTGTTGTTGAGAATTCGTTACAGGTTAGGAACCTTGTGGTGTATGGTGTACATTGGTTTCACCAGTGGAGTGTGCTCAATTCCCAAGAGGGCTCACACTGAAGTTTTTGCTAAAAACTTGTAAACTATTTGTATCCTGCTTTCTGCAAATGTGTGTCTCTGTTTTGTGTTTATTGACAAGAGATCAAACTTCATCCAAAGTAATCACTCATCGCATTGATTAGTAGAGATTAATGGTGTAAACTCTTTCTTGGTCAAGAAATTATCATGATCACTTCAGTAATCTTACATTACTTCCAACAAAATTCAATAATCTTGCTTACTTGCATCAAATTAAGCAAGAACACCACACTTATGCATATCTTGTGTCAAACTTTATAATATTTCTTGCAGTTTCAATAATGATCTCTTAAAGAAACATAATTATTGCAAAAAAATAAATGATCAAGATTAAGAAAGTTTTAATCAAGAATCACTCACTGTTGCTTCAAGATTTGATTTCTGCATTGTCTTTGCATTTCTTTATACATATGCACCAAAAAATTTATAAACAATACTCTGCATAATAACTTTGCATAGATCTGCTACAAAACTGTAAATTGCACCACTTTGCACAACATATTCTGTAACAGAATTGCACTTTGCACTATAATCTGTTCAATATACATGAGAACTATAAACTGCACTAAAATCTATATAGAATCTTCAATCTGCACCAATTCTTGGTTAGAAGTGCATCAAAACCTATACAACAACCTTCAATAACCTCCAAAACTTCCAAGATTCTCAAGAAATAGGCAAATTTAGAAGGAAACTAAGTTTAAAAATCAATAAAATCAAGATTCTCTCAAATCTATACAAGAATTAGGGTTTCTAAAATTTGTGATTATCATATACTAAAAAATAATTATCATTTATCTCATTACTAATCCACTCAAAATAGAATCGAAAGAAAATTTAAAAACTGTATAAAAGTACTAATCTAAAAATGGATTAAGTACTAATCACTCCCTAATCAAAACATCAAGATCTAAGCCAAGAGCTCTGATACAAATGCAAGAAAAGGAACATGACCAAGCTGAGATATTGGGATAGACTCAAGGCATGCAGTAGGCATGGGTGTAGGTCACGATCCTAAGGTAATAGCCAAGAAGGTCATGGAATGTATCATATGATTAAATGGTAAAGTGATACAATGACCACGAGCCCTATGTATAATATAGCACAAGGCCCAAAAAGTAGACACATGTGAATGTTCCTAAGTCCCATGTGCCTAAGCCCATTCTCCATGTGCATATGCACCAAATCTACTTTGTTACAAGAAGCATCCTGATAGCATGTATGTCAGCATCACTATCACCAGTGATAATCAAGTTATCCACATAAATGACTAATAGCATAATTCCTCTGTGTATCTTTTTCACATAAAGTGAAAAATCTACATTGGATATCTAAAATTCCATGGTAACAAGATACTCCATAATCTTGCTTGATCATGCTTTGGGTGATTGCTTCAAGCCATACAAGACTTTGCATAACTTGCACATAAAATCTAGATGTTCATCACTCTCATAATACAACCTGGTGGCTGCATCATATGTAAACCTCTTCTTGTAAATCACCATGTAATAACACATTCTTTACATACATCTAACGTAAAGGCCAACCCTTCGTTTGCAGCCATAGTAATGATAGCTCTCATAGTTTCCATTCTCGTAACTGGGCCAAATGTCTCTTTATAGTTAATACCATATGTCTACTACAGATCCATCTGAGTTATGCTTAGCCTTGTACACCCATTTACATCCAATTTCTTTCTTATCCTTATGCCAAAGCACTAATTCTCATGTCACATTTATATCCAATATTTCCATCTCCTTATTCATGGCATCTTCTTATTTCTGATTTCCAAGTGCCTACTCAAAACAAGTGGGCTATATCTCTTGTATTGTTTTAACTATCTCTTGTATTGTCTTAACCATGTAAGCATAGTGATGGGTTGTATATTCGATCATATCTTAACCTATCATAGGATATCTAACCTGAGTAGACTTGCTACACCTAGATCGTTCTCGAGTATCCTCAAAACAACCCTAGTTTTTTGTACACTAGGAGTGACCATTGTGACGGAGCACCAAGCTCCTCATCAAGGCTCTCCTCTGATCCACTAGAGTCACCATCCACATAAGAGTGATATGCTGACGGATAAGGAATACAAGGTTGACCTACCTTTTTCTTCCCTTTGAGTGACATACGTGTATCAGTAGTACCACGAGATTGTGCGCCTACATTCCTTGCATTTGTTCTTGACCTGCTTGACTATGGAGTAACACTTGATCCACTGATAGAGAACTCTCCATGTCCACTAACTACTTGTCATTGCTACTCTACATGTGGGGGAAAATCATCATCACTTCTTACATCTACATGTTCAGTTTCCTTTAGTGGTGCAGCTACTCATCTCATTAAAGACATCTCTGCTCTTACTCACATCTCACAAGTGGTAGGGTTATAACCTTTCTGCTCCAAAGCATAACAAATGAACACGTATGTCTCTGCCTTTGAATCTAGCTTGGTTCTCATTCATCAAGAACATGCACATATACACTACATCTAAACACTTTCAAGTGATATACGTCTAGTTTTATGCCTGTAACATCATGACATGAATAGCTGCCAGCAGTGGGAGGTCATGTTTATAATGTAAACAGTAGTTAATATTGTAGTGGGGGTTTATGTTCATGATGTAGACAACAGTTAATACTGCTTCAGCCCAAAAATATTCTAACATCAAGGCACAAGCAACTTTTACAATGTACATGTTTTTTCCTTTCTTTAACACCATCATATTGCAAAGTGTACATACATGTGAATTTCCTCTTGATTCCTTTCTTTCTCAAGAAATCCATGAACTCATTTTAGAGAAATATTATCCCCCACTATTCGATCTTAGGCATTTGATCTAGATAATTTTTTCTTATCCACCAAGGCTTTAAATCTTTGAAAGTGAGCAAACATCTCACTTTTCCCCTTCATGAAATAAACCCACACTTTCCTAGTGTGATCAATGTAACATAGTACCTACAACCTCTAATTTTTATAGCCTTGGTCGATATCCATGTACCCAAATGTATGACATCCAATGGACTTGCATCCAAAAGCGATGAGTTGAAATTCACGAGCAATGCAATCGTTGAAGAAATCGCACAAGTGGAATGCCCAAAACAGAAAAAAAATGATTTTATTGAGCAACCATTGGCCTTGGAAGCTATCTTAATGAAGTATGCCACAAGGCATTCTATGATTGGAAGAGGGAATGTGACCGTTTCACACCGTGAAGCAGTAAGGTGGTTCATGATGTGAAGTGCTAAGAGTCTCACAATGTGAACTTTTTCTGATCGTTTCACACCGTAAAGGACTAAGGTATTTCACGACGTGAACTATTTCTGATTCTGTGCATGCAAGGTTGATACCCTATGCTCCTTACATGCTCAAACACTCAATCATGTAGTTAGAAAATGATTGAATACGCATGAAATGAATGATCATGTTTCATGGCATGAAGATCAAACATTTTTACCTTCTACCCATTGTTGAGAAATGGATACCTTTTGTACTTCATCTCTGTTTATTGCCACAGAAACCAATGTGGTACCTTGGCACTTGTGTCGAAATTTGTTGTTGCAATCATTTAAGTTTAGTGTGGGAGTTCTTGATCTTTCCCTCCCTCCAACTAAAGAGTGCATCCACTAAATCTTCTTGATTGGGTTCTGTCTCTTTTACATGTGGTTGCATGCTTTCTTTTCTTTTCTCCTTAACCTTAACCTTACACGTTTTAGCTAATATTTGGAGTTTTTTAACTTACTTTTAGTTCACTAATCACTCTCTTAAAGGAAAAACCAATCCGTTGTGGGAAATTAGTGAATATCAAGTGGTTTTTTTATTTTTGTGTTTTTTTTTTGGATTAGGGTACCTAAACCTATTGCTAACACTCTAATGCAAACCACTCAAAAAATGCAAAATTAAGTCATTTTATGTCTCTATTTATGCACAAAAGAGAATACTAATGTACTTCCTAATGCAAAAATTGATGAAATAAATGCAACTGAACCTTATAAACACGTATGTGAATGCAAAAGAGTCACTCATAATCAATTAAACACGTATGTGAATGCAAAAGAGTCACTCAATCAATTAAATCACAACAAAAACCACAAATTGCTCAAAAATTAAGCAAAACAACCTTTTTTTAGTGAACAAAATAGTCTCTGAAAACTAATTAAGAGAAAGAACACAAAGCTAGGGGTTAATCCCTGGCAAGCGGCACCATGTTAAGGTTCGTCCGTGTGCTCGAGGCTTACCTTATTTGTCATTCGAGGACTTGCCACCAGCATAGGTCGCTACTTCCATTGATGAGGGGAAGCTTGGCTCCTTCTCCTCTCCTCATTGTGAGCAAGGGTAGTCTTGTGTAACATACCCATCTTCAATAATAATATATGTGTATTTAAAAGATGATTTATAATCTTTTTTATAGTGTAAAAATCATCAATTTTAATAATTGAGCTATTTCCACTTGGAATCTTAAAATTTTGAGGTCCAAATTCGGAATTTGCGCACGATTTTACCCTAATTTAGGATTTTACAGCATTCAAAACGGACACTAGAATAAGTCTCTATGTAAATTTTTAGTTAAAGTATGGTAAACTTTGGACCTTAATGAATGCATGTCCGAGTGTCCGATTGACGAATGGAGTGCACCCCTATAGTCGACACATATATCGAGGCCTGTGTCCCAAAAAAGGGATCCCCGTTCTAAAAATATGCCATACACATACTCGACGCCCATACAATGGCCGCGTAAGGACTAAAGGCCAGCCACCCTAGCCAATGGTCCCCATTGGCTGCCATGTCGACACCCATGCAACCAATGGCTCGGAAGGTACATGCGTACACCACCTTTGGCCCGCATATAGGCACCACCACTTTCCCCAAACTCATGCAACCACAGACCAGTGTACTTTCACCACACACCGTCCTTTTTCCCATGCTTTCTCGCACTCGTACCTGTACTAGCCCCTATATAAACCCTCAGTACCCCTCCATGGCTGACACCCATGGCCGACACCCAACACTTTGAGCAGAGAGTGTACCTGATAGCTCTTTGCAGCCCATAGCTGTTTTCATCCCAACTCCAATTAGGCTCTGTAGAATTCTTCCATCAACCAGCCCTTGCCTTGTTGAGGGGGTGTCTTACACTGTTCTTCCCCCCTGTGTGAATAGACTTAACGGGGAACTATCCTTCCCCCTCGTGTGAATAGACTTAAGGGGGAACTATCCTTCCCCCCCCTCTGCTTTAGTTTCCAGCCTTGCCCCCGAGCTTAAGGACACTCTACCTTTTGCCCCCCCATTTGCGGAGACTTAAGTAAGCACACTTTGGCTCTTAAAGAAGGTGGTTCCCACGAGTGAGTTTTATGCTCATAAAGTGAGCAAACAAACTCTGAATTTTGCAATTTAACTGAAGCGTTGAGTTTGTAGTGACACAAGCTACAAGAAGGTGGATAGTATGATTCCTCCTTGAAGATGCTAAAATGCTGCCTCGAGAAGCATGCATAACAACGACCCTGAGAGAATGCCGTGGACACGGTCCAAGCTCTTGCCATGAGAGTCGCACATGGAGCCAATGGCCAGGTTAGCATGATAATCGTTTAAAAAGAGGTTTTCCAATTGATCTTTAATGTTAGCATTAATTAAGTAAGAAAGAGGGTGCTATTTTTCCTTGTTTCGAATTTACCAAATTTCTTGCAAAGTTGTCACTTTCTTGAGAAGATAATGTGGTTTCTTGTATCCTATGATTTAGTTAAACAATGGTGTTGCTATCTTGCTTAAGTTAAAGTACATGTGCATCTTCTCTCTGTCTCTTGATGCTAACCCCGTTCCTATGCTTGTGTAGCCGGGCGGCGATGTTAGCGAGGCTTGGAGTCGGCCCAAGGTATCCCTCCTACCATTGGGAAGTTGGAACTCGCTAGTTTGGTCGAGTGTTAGGAATGCTACCTAGTTCTATGGACCCAGGTTAGTGTGGTAAATAAGCCCACCCTAGTGCGTAGACATCCCTCCAAGGAGCGGGAGGATAAAGCGACCGAGCCTAAAAGGGCGATAGGCTGGCTTGATTCCTCTCCGGCTACTACCAATGACGAGGTGTATGGTCCCGTAGAGGGATTGCCTAGTCTATGGAGACTGGAAGGTCGAATCCTAGATTATCATCGGAATAAAATAAGCCTTGATCTAGCTATGGATAGATTTGAACATTGTATCTATTTTTAATTAAATCCCTTGTTTTCTAGCATTGTTGTATCATTGTTAAGTGGCTATTTTAACGAACATTGTGTTTAAGGTCTCTAATTAAGGAACTTGTTTATATGTCGCATAGCATGGTAGGACTAATTAGAAAACAAAATTGACGCATGAGATGGGTGGAAAGTGGGAGGATGGAATTCCCTGATGGCACCATCCTATGGATGGGTGTACCCGATTAGTCGAGTAGCTTTCCAACAAAATTAATTGAAAGCCCTACATTATAATTAACTAATCACAAGGGGCTCTTCAACACAAGTAATAGAGCAAAATGGGGAGAGTGCTCAAATATGATAGAAATTTGATACATATACAAGGCAATAGTATTCGCCCTCACTCAAAGTTGTCCATTCAAGATGCCGAATGCAATATGCAATGCTTGGCTCATAATTTGGCCTTATACAATATGCAAATAATCTTCTCATAATACATTCTTCATTCTTTATCCTTGGAAGATTTTGCCTCTTGTGAACACGTCACTTACGGCCATAAACAAGCATCGAGCACCATCGGATTGTTGGGCGGTCAAACTTCGTATAGATGAGCATAATGCATGTTTGTCATTGCCAAGTGGTGTTGGAAACCATGTTAACCAAGGTGGTTAACATGCCCCTATTACAAGAAAGAAGAACGTGATTGATGTAGAAGCATATGAAGATTGTAGGAAAAAGCATTGAAAGTGCAACAATGAAAACGATCCTCAACATTGGAAACATGTTAGCAGCATTATCTCGAGCTAGATGCCAAGGGACAAAATCTAGATAAGATGAAGATTCAAAAAACAATCATTAGAACATTTTGGAGATCATTTGTAGGGCCTTCTAAGAAATTCACTAATTCCTATTTTCTCTCTCTAGAAAAAATGTACAAATATAAAACAACTGAATTTTAAGATGTGATTATTCTATTCTTGCATTTATGAATAGCTGCAAGCTTTTCATAAATTCGAGTCCTAATATAACCTTATTTTAATATATTTCTTGTCAGCTTGTCAGCTTGTCATAAAGTAGTTGCAAGCTTTTCATAAATTCAAGTCCTAATATAACCTTATTTTAATATATTTCTTGTCAACTTGTCATAAAGTAGTTATTTTTGAACCTTATATACCAAGATAGGGCTCTTTAGTGAAGCATTTTGCGCTTAGAATTGAAATTCTAATAAACCCCTTGTTGATAGTATAAGCAAGATATTATCACCCTCTCTTTACCCTTAATGTAGTCCATGGAGAGCTACAGTGTAAGCAACCATTCTACTAACGTGCTTAACGAAGTAGATAATAACAGAAAATATTATTTTCACATTGATCTTGATAGTGAGTATGAGCCCATTCAAAAGTGTAGAAAACAATCTGCAACGCTCTCATCAAATGATAAGGCAAACATGAGAGAGTCTGATTTGCAGCACCACATAGATCTTTGGTGTGATGGATCAATCTATCCTATCAACCCTACAACCGCTTCCCATCCTCCCTTCTCTAACTCTATTACGTTTTACAGGAGATGGAGTCAATGGATTGCTAGGATACTGTCAAGCAATTGCTGCCTATGCAAATAGTGAAAGGCAATACTCTCAATACCAAGCAGCTTAACTTCTTCGTTCAACTAAAGAATGCAAGGCACTAAAATTGAGAATGGAGGAAAATGATATTGAACTTGCAAGACTATGGAAACAATTGAGGCAAAAGGAAACAAGCGTTGGACTACGACAAAGGAAGAGAAAGCTCAAGAACTTTGAGAACCTGAAGCGTGGCTCGGGTGGGCTAAAGAAAAGAATCCAAGCAATAAGGTAAGATATGTATTTAAAGCTTTGTTTATTTTGTGTTCTTGATGTTAGAACTTATCATTAGGTGGCTTAAATAAAAGAATCCAAGCAATAAGGTATGACTGTGTTAGAAATTATCATTGGCTGTGTTCTTAATGTTAGAAATTATCATTTTGTAACTACAAAGTTGTACTGCATCCTGACAAGGAAAATATTAATCCGAATATCTATCCCAGCAAAGAAATTTAAACCTTTGTTTACATCAAGAATGGCAAAGGAAATGTTGCAGGAAAAAAAGTTCAAGGTGGTTAAAAGAGATATAATGGAACAATTTGTCAGTAGTAATGCAGTCTCCACAAAAATGGCAAAGGAAATCCGAATATCTATCCAGCAAAGAAATTTAAACCTTTGCTTACATCAAGAATGGCAAAGGAAATGTTGCAGGAAAAGAAGTTCAAGGTGGTTAAAAGAGATATAATAGTTTAATTTGTCAGTAGTAATGCAGTCTCCACAAAAATACAAGATGCTTGGATAGTAATGGAGTCAACGAAGAGGTTATAATGCTTGGATAGTAATGGAGTCAACGAAGAGGTTACAATGCTTGGATAGTAATGGAGTCAACGAAGAGGTTACAATGCTTGGATAGTAATGGAGTCAACGAAGAGGTTACAATGCTATTCAGAAGTCACTATCTTCAGTTCTTGATGCCAAGGGAATCAAAGGGAAACTACTTACAACTCCTATAGATGTCTAGAGATTTTGGGACAAGCTGAATGCAGAGGTATTGCAATACATTGGTAAACCCTACCACATTGATGAGGAGTTCAATGGAGAAAGTGGCAGCATTCAATACAATCAATTCAACAATATATTCCTAGATATGGAGCTTTTGCAAAAGAGAATGGTAGAGTTCTATGACATCACTTATTACGAGACAGGGGGTGTGCTTCAATTTGTCATCAAGATTGATGAATGTGAGATTATCAAAATGAAAAAGGTAGAAAGAGTGACAGTAACACTAATGAATAGAGCACTCAATAAATGCATGAAGGATGATAATCTGTCATATTTCAGCGTGCAATCTGAAACAAATATATGGTGGCTAGGATCATTTGAGGTAAATCATATTGCATTTATCTACAGACTTTTTTTTCTCTTGTTTAGGAAGAAAGTTGACATCATCTATTTATTTGTACAGGTCAAAAAAGAAGATCATGAAACATTGTTTTGGATGTTTCATCATACACACATTCCTAAATTGATCCAGCGAACAGATGAAGGGAAATAGAATCATTAGCGTCAAGGGAGACTTCCAGGTTCAGTGGCATCTTGCAGGTGACCTCAAGACACTCAAGTGCTTATTCAATTGCAGCAAGGGAGCTAACGCAAGGTCACCCTGTCTTTATTGCATGGATTCCGCAAAAGAGCTAGACTCTAAGTGGTGGAGAAGACCACCAAACCGAAATTTGATTGATGAGAAATTTCACCCTGTATTTGAGATTCCTCCTCTCATCAATGTACATATTTGTACCCTTCATGCATTGTGCCGTATCATTGAGAAATTGGTGTTTCTCTACATTGTCTTTGCTTGGAAGATAAAGAAGGTGCCAGAGAGAAAAGAAGCCCTTTGTTCATTGGAAAAGGTGTTGTCTCTGAGATTGGGGACTACATGGAGGGAATGTTCGTATTTTAAAAGACACTGAGAAGTCAACCAATGAGAAGGATGTACCAATGAAACCATCAATTAGAGGTGTTAAAGCAAGAAGATTTCTATCAAAACTCCTCCATAGCCAGAAACACAAAAGCACCAAGACAAGAAAAGTATATAAATCTAACTACATTAGAAGAGTCAAGTACGAACAACGAAAAAATCTTGAAAGATCAAGAGAGTGAATCAAGGCATGTCAAGGCAGAGGTTTGGCGATCAATTGATGTTCTTTTCAGAATGTGTGACAAAGTTAACTGGACACTACAAGATAAAAAGAACTTTCAAGACAACCTGCAAACTTTCAAAAGAGTCATGAAGATAGCTTGGACAGATTCCAACATAACACACTACATGGTAAGGTTCATGATTTTGTTCTTTTAGTTGATAGGCACTCTCTCTTTGTTATTGATATGCAACATATTCTCTACAACCATATGCCATTTTTTATTCAAAAATATGGAAACCCTAGTTCTTGGAACACTCAAGGGATGGAAAAGTCACACTATATGGCACGAGTGATGAAATGCATGTTTCAGGCATACACAACATGGTGGCAGAAGGAGAAAAGCAAACAGCATACATGAAGTATTCCAATGGTTTGACCGCAGAATACTCCAACTACACAAGAAAGAAACCTTAAAGTCGTCTAAGATGCTTTAGACACTTAGAGATATAGAAAAGAGAAAACAAAAAAGATTTGAAGCTTTTAAAAACTCAAGTGCTATCCAAGCAGCACAAAACAAATGGAGAGAAACAAAGATTTATGTAAATCACCCATCGCTGGATTAATAGAATGTAATGATACAAGAAATTTTTGAATACAATCTCAGGATTCTCTGTCCTCCCTGAGTAATTTATTGCTAACACGGTGTGCTGGTTTCTTGAATCTAAGTAGAAAATGTTTTTCGTACTCATGAGAGAGAGAGAGAGAGAGAGAGAGAGAGAGAGAGATTCCAGTACCTGAGTGCTTTCATCTGCTCTACAAATGCATTGTTGATCCAG